>NC_056459.1:40853243-41055135 GCF_018296145.1 Oncorhynchus tshawytscha
AGTTAGTCACGGAGGATACGTTAAGGAGGACCAGCGCAGCACGCCTGATGACAGCCCGTATGAAGAGGAGAGCGATGTGGTAAGAGGATGTTAGGACTTATGTGTTAAACATGTATATTCTTAAGTTATGTTGAAAGCCCAGTGCAGTCAAAAACCTGATATTCCTATTCCACACTGAGGTTGGTATAATACTGTGACATGATGAAAATGATGATAATGCCCAATTAGCGTAAGAGCTATTGGAATAGACTGCCACAAGTTTCAGCCTGTTTTGGTAGGATGGCGTTTTGGCTTGGCTGGTGAGACATCGCCAAGCGGTACATTGATTAATATACCAATAAGAAAGAGAGTTCCAAACCTCTCTGCCAATAACAGGTAGTTTTCTGTTTCCCCTCCCCACTCAGACCACTCCCAGACAGTTCTAGATAAATTATTGCTTGAGAAATTCCTCTTTGCTATTTTTGACCATTTTTATTTAAAACATTCACAGTAAGGTACTTAATTGTTACTCGGCAATGATTTGATATTGAGATAACGGCTGTACTGGACCTTAAAGCTATAACACCACGGCCAAAACTCATTACAATCACATTACAACTTAGAATGATGTGATTGCAACCTGTTTGCCCACTTGGGAAGGATACTTCCCTTTAGCAAATTGTTGATGCTGATGCCCCAATATGCTATAGAACTGGAAAAGCCAAAATGTCTGTAAATGAACCAAAGTGTTGATTAACTTCCTCTAAATGTACCATAGTTGGTTCCCCTTTCCTTGTCTGACTGACTGCCTGACACATTGATGTTTCCCCCCCAACAGAAATACCACACAACCAAGTCTATAGCACAGGAAGAGTTTATCTTCGACCAACAAGTAGTGTAAGTCACTACTCCAAACACATCCACAACATACTGTCCAATTAGACAATATACAGCATTTTTGTTGGCTGAGATATCCACCAGTCATATCTACAGACTAATCATGTGTTGTGTCTTCTAACAGGGATACGTTTCAGTACAAGCTGGAAGCCACCAGGTCACTGCGTGTGAAGCAGGGGGAGGGGCCCATGACGTACCTGAACAAGGGCCAGTTCTACGCTGTGACGCTCAGCGAGCTGGGAGCTAACAAACGCCTGAGACATCCAATCAGCAAAGTCAGGGTGAGTTGAAGAATGAGAACGAAGAATGCACATCTTTAGTACTCTGGGAACTAACTAGCACATCTTTAGGAGTACTCTGGGAACTAACTAGCACATCTTTAGTACTCTGGGAGTTAACTAGCACATATTTAGGAGTACTCTGTGAACAAACTAGCACATCTTTAGTACTCTGGGAGTTAAGTAGCACATATTTAGGAGTACTCTGGGAGTTAACTCTCACATCTTTAGTACTCTGGGACTTAACTAGCACATATTTAGTACTCTGGGAACTAACTAGCACATCTTTAGTACTCTGGGAACTAACTAGCACATCTTTAGTACTCTGGGAGTTAACTAGCACATCTTTAGGAGTACTCTGGGAACTAACTAGCACAACTTTAGTACTCTGGGAACTAACTACCACATCTTTAGTACTCTGGGAGTTAACTAGCACATCTTTACGAGTACTCTGGGAGTTAACTATCACATCTTTAGTACTCTGGGAGTTAACTAGCACATATTTAGGAGTATTCTGGGAGTTAACTATCACATCTTTAGTACTCTGGGAGTTAACTAGCACCTAGGTGTCTGGTTAGACTGTACACTCTCCTTCCAGACCCACATCAAACATCTCCAATCCAAAGTTAAATCTAGAATTGGCTTCCTATTTCGCAACAATCACCCTTCACTCATGCTGCCAAACATACCCTTGTAAAACTGACCATCCTACCAATGCTCGACTTCGGCGATGTAATTTACAAAATAGCCTCCAATACCCTACTCAACAAATTGGATGCAGTCTATCAGAGTGCAATCCGTTTTGTCAACAAAGCCCCATATACTACCCACCATTGCGACCTGTACGCTCTCGTTGGCTGGCCCTCGCTTCGTACTCGTCGCCAAACCACTGGCTCCATGTCATCTACAAGACCCTGCTAGGTAAAGTACCCCCTTATCTCAGCTCGCTGGTCACCATAGCATCTCCCACCTGTAGCACACGCTCCAGCAGGTATATCTCTCTAGTCACCCCCAAAACCAATTCTTTCTTTGGCCGCCTCTCCTTCCAGTTCTCTGCTGCCAATGACTGCAACAAACTACAAAAATCTCAGAAACTGGAAACACTTATCTCCCTCACTAGCTTTAAGCACCAACTGTCAGAGCAGCTCACAGATTACTGCACCTGTACATAGCCCACCTATAATTTAGCCCAAACAACTACCTCTTTCCCTACTGTATTTATTTTATTTATTTATTTTTCTCCTTTGCACCCCATTATTTTTATTTCTACTTTGCACATTCTTCCTTTTTTTGCCTTTACCTCCCTTATCTCACCTCATTTGCTCACATCGTATATAGACTTGTTTATACTGTATTATTGACTGTATGTTTGTTTTACTCCATGTGTAACACTGTGTCGTTGTATGTGTTGAACTGCTTTGCTTTTTCTTGGCCAGGTCGCAATTGTAAATGAGAACTTGCTCTCAACTTGCCTACCTGGTTAAATAAAGGTTAAATAAATAAAATATATATATTTTTTAGGAGTACTCTGGGAGTTAACTAGCACATCTTTAGTACTCTGGGAGCTAACTAGCACATCTTTAGTACTCTGGGAACTAACTAGCACATCTTTAGTACTCTGGGAACTAACTAGCACATATTTGGTCATCTGGGAGCTAACTAGCACATCTTTAGGAGTACTCTGGGAACTAACTAGCACATCTTTAGTAATCTGGGAGCTAACTAGCACATTTCTAGTACTCTGGGAGTTAACTAGCACATCTTTAGTACTCTGGGAGTTAACTAGCACATCTTTAGGAGTACTCTGGGAGTTAACTAGCACATCTTTCGGAGCACCTTGAGTTAACTAGCACATTTTTAGTACTCTGGGAGCTAACTAGAACATCTTTAGGAGTTCTCTGGGAGCTAACTAGTACATTTTTTATTACTCTGGGAGCTAACTATCACATCTTTAGTACTCTGGGAGCTAACTATCACACCTTTAGTTCTCTGGGAGCTAAATAGCTTTTGAGTATAAAATAATGATAATTGGATTCATGTACACTGCCGTTCTAAAGTTTGCGGTCACTTAGAAGTGTCCTTGTTCTTGAAAGAAAAGTACATTTTTGTCCATTAAAATAACATCAAATTGATCGGAAATACAGTGTAGACATTGTAAATGATGTAAATGATTATTGTTGCTTGAAACAGCTGATTTTTTATGGAATATCTACATAGGTGTACGGAGGCCCATCATCAGCAACCATCACTCCTGTGTTCCAATGGCATGTTGTGTTAGCTAATCCAAGTTTATAGTTTTAAAACACTATTTGATCATTATAAAACCCTTTTGCAATTATGTTAGCACAGCTGAAAACTGTTGTCTGATTAAAGAAGCAATAAAACTGGCCTTCTTTAAACTAGTTGAGTATCTGGAGCATCAGCATTTGTGGGTTTGATTCCAGGCTCAAAATGGCCAGAAACAACTAACTTTCTTCTGAAACTCATCAGTCTATTCTTGTTATGAGAAATTAAGGCTATTCATGCAAGAAATTGCCAAGAAATTGAAGATGTCGTACAACGCTGTGTACTACTCCCTTCACAGATCAGCGCAAATGGGCTCTAACCAGAATAGAAAGAGGAGTGGGAGGCCCCAGTGCACAACTGAGCAAGAGGACAAGTACATTAGAGTGTCTAGTTTGAGAAACAGATGCCTCACAAGTCCTCAACTGGCAGCTTCATTAAATAGTACCCACAAAACACCAGTCTCAACGTCAACAGTGAAGAGGCAACTTCGGGATGCTGCCCTTCTAGGCAGAGTTCAAAGAAAAAGCCTTATCTCAGACTGGCCAATTAAAATATAAGATTAAGTTTGGCAAAATAACAAATTTAGTCTTTTCTGAGGGCAAAAGTGGGTGCAACTCAATATTAGGAAGGTGTTCCTAATGTTTTTCCTCTCAGTGTATGTAGAAATGATAATGGACCTATATATATTCTGGACCGCAAATAGATTCAGCCAAAAAAAGAAATAGTAAAAAAAACTGAGTGACTCTCAGTTGAATGTCCTAATCCCGATGTGGCCCTCAAGCCCAAACGTTTGCCCATCCCTGATCTACAGTAATGTTGCTAATCATCGTCCTGTCTCCTATTCCTCTGACACAGAGTGTCATCATGGTGGTGTTCAGTGAAGACAAGAACAGAGACGAACAGCTGAAGTACTGGAAGTACTGGCACTCCCGCCAACACACTGCTAAACAGAGAGTACTAGACATAGGTAAGACGTGTAACTAACTAACTAACCATACTGGCACTCCCACCAACACACTGCTAAACAGAGAGTACTAGACATAGGTAAGACCTGTAACTAACTAACTAACTAATTAACCATACTGGCACTCCCGCCAACACACTGCTAAACAGAGAGTACTAGTCATAGGTAAGACCTGTAACTAACTAACTAATTAACCATAATGGCACTCCCAGCAGTCACACTTTTTATAAGTGTACTAGACATTGGTAACTTGGTAAGAGTATAGAATTAGAGTTTGTTGAAAGTCACTCAGACCACGACATTTGGAAAGATTCTACAAATTAAAGCTATACGCCTGTACGTAAACCTGTCTAAATACTGTTAGTATGGTATGTATCCATTTACTGACTAGTATTGGGCAGGCCTACCACCCGTCACTGTTCCACATCCCCCTGCCTGGGCCTACCACCAGTCACTGTTCCACATGCCCCTGCCTGGGCCTACCACCAGTCACATCCCCCTGCCTGGGCCTAACACCAGTCACTGTTGCACATCCCCTGCCTGGGCCTACCACCAGTCACATCCCCTGCCTGGGCCAACCACCAGTCACTGTTCCACATTCCCCTGCCTGGGCCTACCACCAGTCACAGCCCCTGCCTGGGCCTACCACCAGTCACTGTTCCACATCCCCTGCCTGGGCCTACCACCAGTCACTGTTCCACATCCCCCTGCCTGGGCCTGCCACCAGTCACATCCCCCTGCCTGGGCCTACCACCAGTCACTGTTCCACATCCCCCTGCCTGGGCCTACCACCAGTCACATCCCCCTGCCTGGGACTACCACAGTCACTGTTCCACATCCCCTGCCTGGGCCTACCACCAGTCACATCCCCTGCCTGGGCCTACAACCAGTCACATCCCCCTGCCTGGGCCTACCACCAGTCACATCCCCCTGCCTGGGCCTACCACCAGTCACTGTTGCACATCCCCTGCCTGGGCCTACCACCAGTCCAGCCCCTGCCAGGGTCTACCACCAGTCACTGTTCCACATCCCCCTGCCTGGGCCTACCACCAGTCACATCCCCTGCCTGGGCCTACAACCAGTCACATCCCCCTGCCTGGGCCTACCACCAGTCACATCCCCTGCCTGGGCCTACCACCAGTCACTGTTGCACATCCCCTGCCTGGGCCTACCACCAGTCACAGCCCCTGCCAGGGTCTACCACCAGTCACTGTTCCAAATCCCCCTGCCTGGGCCTACCACCAGTCACAGCCCCTGCCTGGGCATACCACCAGTCACTGTTCCACACCCCCTGTCTGGGCCTACCACCAGTCACATCCCCCTGCCTGGGCCTATCACCAGTCAGTGTTCCACATCCCCTGCCTGGGCCTACCACCAGTCACATCCCCTGCCTGGGCCTACAACCAGTCACATCCCCTGCCTGGGCCTACCACCAGTCACTGTTCCACATCCCGCTGCCTGGGCCTACCACCAGTCACATCCCCTGCTGGGGCCTACCACCAGTCGCATCCCCCTGCCTGGGACTGCCACCAGTCACATCCCCTGCCTGGGCCTACCACCAGTCACATCCCCTGCCTGGGCCTACAACCAGTCACATCCCCCTGCCTGGGCCTACCACCAGTCACTGTTCCACATCCCCCTGCCTGGGCCTACCACCAGTCACATCCCCTGCCTGGGCCTACCACCAGTCACTTTTCCACATCCCCTGCCTGGGCCTACCACCAGTCACATCCCCCTGCCTGGGCCTACCACCAGTCACTGTTGCACATCCGTCTGCCTGGGCCTACCACCGTCACTGTTCCACATCCCCCTGCCTGGGCCTACCACCAGTCACATCCCCTGCCTGGGCCTACCACCAGTCACATCTCCCTGCCTGTAACTGTTCCACATCCCCCTGCCTGGGCCTTCCACCAGTCATATCCCCTGCCTGGCACTACCACCTGTCACATCCCCTGTCTGGCTCTACCACCAGTCACTGTTCCACATCCCCTCCCTGGGCCTACCACCAGTCACTGTTCCACATCCCCCTGCCTGGGACTACCACCAGTCACATCCCCCTGCCTGGGCCTACCACCAGTCACATCCCCCTGCCTGGGCCTACCACCAGTCACTTTTCCACATCCCCCGCCTGGGCCTACCACCAGTCACATCCCCTGGCTGGGCCTACCACCAGTCACATCTCCCTGCCTGGGACTACCACCAGTCACATCCCCTGCCTGGCTCTACCACCAGTCACTGTTCCAAATCCCCCTGCCTTGGCCTACCACCAGTCATATCCCCCTGTCTGGCTCCACCACCAGTCACTGTTCCACATCCCCCTGCCTGGGCCTACCACCAGTCACTGTTCCACATCTCCCCGCCTTGGCCTACCACCAGTCACATCCCCTGCCTGGGCCTACAACCAGTCACATCCCCCTGCCTGGGCCTACCACCAGTCACATCCCCTGCCTGGGCCTACAACAAGTCACATCCCCTACCTGGGCCTACCATCAGTCACATCCCCTGCCTGGGCCTACCACCAGTCACTGTTGCACATCCCCTGCCTGGGCCTACCACCAGTCACAGCCCCTGCCAGGGTCTACCACCAGTCACTGTTCCAAATCCCCCTGCCTGGGCCTACCACCAGTCACAGCCCCTGCCTGGGCATACCACCAGTCACTGTTCCACATCCCCTGCCTGGGCCTACCACCAGTCATTGTTCCACACCCCCTGTCTGGGCATACCACCAGTCACATCCCCCTGCCTGGGCCTACCACCAGTCACTGTTGCACATCCCCCTGCCTGGGCCTACCACCAGTCACAGCCCCTGCCAGGGTCTACCACCAGTCACTGTTCCAAATCCCCCTGCCTGGGCCTACCACCAGTCACAGCCCCCTGCCTGGGCATACCACCAGTCACTGTTCCACACCCCCTGTCTGGGCCTACCACCAGTCACATCCCCTGCCTGGGCCTACCACCAGTCACTGTTCCACATCCCCCTGCCTGGGCCTACCACCAGTCACATCCCCCTGCCTGGGCCTACAACCAGTCACATCCCCTGCCGGTGCCTACCACCAGTCACTGTTCCACATCCCCCTGCCTGGGCCTACCACCAGTCACATCCCCCTGCCAGGGCCTACCACCAGTCACATCCCCTGCCTGGGACTACCACAGTCACATCCCCCTGCCTGGGCCTACAACCAGTCACATCCCCCTGCCTGGGCCTACCACCAGTCACTGTTCCACATCCGCCTGTCTGGGCCTACCACCAGTCACATCCCCCTGCCTGGGCCTATCACCAGTCAGTGTTCCACATCCCCCTGCCTGGGCCTACCACCAGTCACATCCCCTGCCTGGGCCTACAACCAGTCACATCCCCTGCCTGGGCCTACCACCAGTCACTGTTCCACATCCCGCTGCCTGGGCCTACCACCAGTCACATCCCCTGCCACCAGGCATCCCCCTGCCTGGGACTACCACCAGTCACATCCCCTGCCTGGGCCTACCACCAGTCACATCCCCCTCTACCACCAGTCACATCCCCTGCCTGGGCCTACCACCAGTCACATCCCCCTGCCTGGGCCTACCACCAGTCACTGTTCACATCCGTCTGCCCCCTGTTCCACATCCCCTGCCTGGGCCTACCACCAGTCACATCCCCCTGCCTGGGCCTACCACCAGTCACATCTCCCCCTGTAACTGTTCCACATCCCCCTGCCTGGGCCTACCACCAGTCCCCTGCCTGGCACTACCACCTGTCACATCCCCTGTCTGGGCTCTACACCAGTCCTGTTCACATCCCCCTGCCTGGGCCTACCACCAGTCACTGTCACATCCAGTCACATCCCCCTGCCTGGGCCAGTCACATCCACCACCATCCCCCTGCCTGGGCCTACCACCAGTCACTTTTCCACATCCCCCGCCTGGGGTCTACCACCCCCCTATCTCCCTGCCTGGGACTACCACCAGTCACATCCCCCTGCCTGGGCTCTACCACCAGTCACATCCAAACATCCCCTGCCTGGGCCTACCACCAGTCACATCCCCCCTGGCCTACCACCAGTCACTGTTCCACATCCCCCTGCCTGGGCCTACCACCAGTCACTGTTCCACATCCCCCTGCCACTACCCATCCCCCTGCCTGGGCCTACCACCAGTCACATCCCCTGCCTGGGCCTACCACCAGTCACATCCCCTGCCTGGGCCTACCACCAGTCACATCCCCCCCTACCATCAGCATCCCCTGCCTGGGCCTACCACCAGTCACATCCCCTGCCTGGGCCTACCACCAGTCACATCCCCTGCCTGGGCCTACCACCAGTCACATCCCCCCTGCCAGGGCCTACCACCAGTCACTGTTCCACATCCCCCTGCCTGGGCCTACCACCAGTCACATCCCCCCTGCCTGGGCCTGCCTGGGCCTAACCAGTCAAATCCCCCTGCCTGGGCCTACCACCAGTCACTGTTCCACATCCCCCTGCCTGGGCCTACCACCAGTCACATCCCCTGCCTGGGCCTAAAACCAGTCACATCCCCCTGCCTGGGCCTACCATCAGTCACATCCCCCTGCCTGGGCCTACCACCAGTCACTGTTCCAAATCCCCTGCCTGGGCCACCACCAGTCACATCCCCCTGCCTGGGCATACCACCAGTCACTGTTCCACATCCCCCTGCCTGGGCCTACCACCAGTCCACCCCACTGGGTACCACCACACCCCCTGTCTGGGCCTACCACCAGTCACATCCCCCTGCCTGGACCCTACCACCAGTCACTGTTCCACATCCCCTGCCTGGGCCTACCACCAGTCACATCCCCCTGCCTGGGCATACAACCAGTCACATCCCCCTGCCTGGGCCTACCACCAGTCACTGTTCCACATCCCCTGCCTGGGCCTACCACCCGTCACTGTTCCACATCCCCCTGCCTGGGCCTACCACCAGTCACATCCCCTGCCTGGGCCTACCACCAGTCACATCCCCTGCCTGGGCCTACCACCAGTAACTGTTCCACATCCCCCTGCCTGGGCCTTCCACCAGTCACATCCCCCTGCCTGGGCCTACCACCAGTCACATCCCCCTGCCTGGGCCTACCACCAGTCACTGTTCCACATCCCCCTGCCTGGGCCTACCACCAGTCACATCCCCTGCCTGGGCCTACCACCAGTCACTTTTCCACATCCCCCACCTGGGCCTACCACCAGTCACATCCCCCTGCCTGGGCATACCACCAGTCAAATCCCCCATGCCTAGGCCTACCACCAGTCATATCCCCCTGCCAGGGTCTACCACCAGTCACATCCCCCTGCCTGGGACTACCACCAGTCACATCCCCCCTGCCTGGGCCTACCACCAGTCACATCGCCCTGCCTGGGCCTACCACCAGTCACTGTTCCACATCCCCTGCCTGGGCATACCACCAGTCACATCACCCCTCCTGGGCCTACCACCAGTCACTTTTCCAGTCATCCCCCTGCCTGGGCCTACCACCAGTCACTGTTCACATCCCCTGCCTGGGCCTACCACATCCCCTGTCACATCCCCCTGCCTGGGCCTACCACCAGTCACTGTTGCACATCCCCCTGCCTGGGCCTACATCCCCTGCCTGGGCCTACCACCAGTCACATCCCCCTGCCTGGGCCTACCACCAGTCACATCCCCCTGCCTGGGCCTACCACCAGTCACATCCCCCTGCCTGGGCCTTCCACCAGTCATCCACCAGTCACCCCCTGCCTGGGCCTTCCACCAGTCACATCCCCCTGCCTGGGCATACCACCAGTCAAATCCCCTGCCTAGGCCTACCACCAGTCATATCCCCCTGCCAGGGTCTACCTCCAGTCACATCCCCTGCCTGGGCCTACCACCAATCACATCCCCCTGCCTGGGCCTACCACCAGTCACATCGCCCTGCCTGGGCCTACCACCAGTCACTGTTCCACATCCCCCCCTGCCTGGGCCTACCACCAGTCACATCCCCTGCCTGGGCCTACCACCAGTCACTTTTCCACATCCCCCTGCCTGGGCCTACCACCAGTCACATCCCCCTGCCTGGGCCTACCACCAGTCACTGTTCCCATCCCCCTGCCTGGGCCTACCACCAGTCACAGTTCACATCCCCTGCCTGGGCCTACCACCAGTCACTGTTCCACATCCCCTGCCTGGGCCTACCACCAATCACATCCCCCTGCCTGGGCCTACCACCAGTCACATCTCCCTGCCTGGGCCTACCACCAGTAACTGTTCCACATCCCCCTGCCTGGGCCTTCCACCAGTCATATCCCCCTGCCTGGGACTACCACCAGTCACATCCCCTGTCTGGCTCTACCACCAGTCACTGTTCCACATCCCTCTGCCTGGGCCTACCACCAGTCACTGTTCCACATCCCCCTGCCTGGGACTACCACCAGTCACATCCCCCTGCCTGGGCCTACCACCAGTCACTTTTCCACATCCCCCTGCCTGGGACTACCACCAGTCACATCCCCCTGCCTGGGCCTACCAACAGTCACTTTTCCACATCCCCTGCCTGGGCCTACCACCAGTCACATCCCCCTGCCTGGGCCTACCACCAGTCACATCTCCCTGCCTGGGACTACCACCAGTCACATCCCCCTGCCTGGCTCTACCACCAGTCACTGTTCCACATCCCCCTGCCTGGGCCTACCACCAGTCATATCCCCTGTCTCGCTCTACCACCAGTCACTGTTCCACATCCCCCTGCCTGGGCCTACCACCAGTCACAATTTCCACATCCACCTGCCTGGTCTACCACCAGTCACATCCCCTGCCTGGGCCTACCACCAGTCCATCCCCTGCCTGGGTCTACCACCAGTCACTGTTCACATCCCCCTGCCTGGGCCTACCACCAGTCACATCCCCCTGCCTGGGCCTACCACCAGTCACTTTTCCACATCCCCCTGCCTTGGCCTACCACCAGTCACATCCCCCTGCCTGGGCCTTCCACCAGTCACTGTTCCACATCCCCCTGCCTGGGCCTACCACCAGTCACATCCCCCTGCCTGGGCCTACCACCAGTCACTTTTCCACATCCCCCCGCCTGAGCCTACCACCAGTCACATCCCCTGCCTGGGCATACCACCAGTCAAATCCCCTGCCTAGGCCTACCACCAGTCATATCCCCTGCCAGGGTCTACCACCAGTCACATCCCCTGCCTGGGACTACCACCAGTCACATCCCCCTGCCTGGGCCTACCACCAGTCACTTTGCCCTGCCTGGGCCTACCACCAGTCACTGTTCCACATCCCCCTGCCTGGGCCTACCACCAGTCACATCCCCTGCCTGGGCCTACCACCAGTCAATTTTCCACATCCCCCTGCCTGGGCCTACCACCAGTCACATCCCCCTGCCTGGGCCTACCACCAGTCACATCCCCTGCCTGGGCCTACCACCAGTCACTGTTGCACATCCCCCTGCCTGGGCCTACCACCCGTCACTGTTCCACATCCCCTGCCTGGGCCTACCACCAGTCACATCCCCCTGCCTGGGCCTACCACCAGTCACATCTCCCTGCCGGGGCCTACCACCAGTCACATCCCCTGCCTGGGCCTACCACCAGTCACATCCCCCTGCCTGGGCCTACCACCAGTCACTGTTGCACATCCCCCTGCCTGGGCCTACCACCCGTCACTGTTCCACATCCCCTGCCTGGGCCTACCACCAGTCACATCCCCCTGCCTGGGCCTACCACCAGTCACATCTCCCTGCCGGGGGCCTACCACCAGTCACATCCCCCTGCCTGGGACTACCAACAGTCACATCCCCTGCCTGGACTACCACCAGTCACATCCCCCTGCCTGGGCCTACCACCAGTCACTGTTCCACATCCCCTGCCTGGGCATACCACCAGTCAAATCCCCTGCCTAGGCCTACCACCAGTCATATCCCCCTGCCAGGGTCTACCACCAGTCACATCCCCCTGCCTGGGCCTACCACCAATCACATCCCCTGCCTGGGCCTACCACCAGTCACATCGCCCTGCCTGGGCCTACCACCAGTCACTGTTCCACATCCCCCTGCCTGGGCCTACCACCAGTCACATCCCCCTGCCTGGGCCTACCACCAGTCACTTTTCCACATCCCCCTGCCTGGGCCTACCACCAGTCACATCCCCCTGCCTGGGCCTACCACCAGTCACATCCCCCTGCCTGGGCCTACCACCAGTCAATGTTGCACATCCCCCTGCCTGGGCCTACCACGCGTCACTGTTCCACATCCCCCTGCCTGGGCCTACCACCAGTCACATCCCCCTGCCTGGGCCTACCACCAGTCACATCTCCCTGCCTGGGCCTACCACCAGTCACATCCCCTGCCTGGGCCTACCACCAGTCACATCCCCCTGCCTGGGCCTACCACCAGTCACATCTCCCTGCCTGGGCCTACCACCAGTCACATCCCCCTGCCTGGCTCTACCACCAGTCACTGATCCACATTCCCCTGCCTGGGCCTACCACCAGTCATATCCCCCTGTCTGGCTCTACCACCAGTCACTGTTCCACATCCCCCTACCTGGGCCTACCACCAGTCACAATTTCCACATCACCCTGCCTGGTCTACCACCAGTCACATCCCCCTGCCTGGGCCTACCACCAGTCACAATTTCCACATCCCCTTGCCTTTGCCTACCACCAGTCACATCCCCCTGCCTGGGCCTTCCACCAGTCACTGTTCCCCAGCCCCCTGCCTGGGCCTACCACCAGTCACAGCCCCCTGCCTGGGCCTACCACCAGTCACCTTAGATACTCCAAGGTGGCATAGCAGTTCAGACGTCTTTTGTCCTCGTCTTGTCGTGTCCTGTATATATATATATTTACAACTTTTTTCACATAC
Source organism: Oncorhynchus tshawytscha (assembly GCF_018296145.1). Taxonomy (NCBI): domain Eukaryota; kingdom Metazoa; phylum Chordata; class Actinopteri; order Salmoniformes; family Salmonidae; genus Oncorhynchus; species Oncorhynchus tshawytscha. The sequence goes on from NC_056459.1 coordinate 40,866,472, forward strand.
ATTTTATTTTTATTTTCCATCAACTCATCTTCAAAACACTCTCCTGCAACCCGCCTCACCAATTTATATTTATAAAAAAGTATTATTTACCTCAAATCTGTAATCCTCCAAGAAGCTAGCCGGAAACTCCAAGAAGCTAACCTGAAACTAGCCAGAAGCTAATCCAGAAGCTAATCAGAAGCTAGTTCAGAAGCTAGTTAGCTTCTTTACTGGCAAATCGTTAGTATTCAGCTAACCACGGTTTGTGGTCATCAGCTATCCTTTAGCTCGAAAATCTATCGGCAGTTCTGTACGGCGCAGCGCGGCTCGGAACGGAACATACCGGACCAATTTTTCTCTCCATGTCCCTGGATTTCGACTGCTCTCTGGACATTCATACCCGGATCTCACAGCTAGCTAGCTGCTATCCGTGTGACGATCAGCCTTCTTCGATTCCGGAACAAACATCAATTATTCCGGAGCTAGCCAGCTCCGTCAATCACTCCTGAGTTCCATCAATCACTCCTGGGCTGCAGTCACCTATCCGGACCCGTTTTTCTGCCTACGCGGAGCCCCACCGGGCCTTCACAACTGGACTGCCGACGTTATCTACCCGAAGGAGATCCGGCTGGCTCCTCCGTCACGACGTTACCTGAACGCCCTTCTGCGGCCTGCTAACCGTTAGCTGTCTTACCGGCTGCTATCTGAATAGACAATCGGACAATTTATTTATTTTTATTATTAATATGTTTTCTTCTTGGGCCTCTATAACTATATCTATTGTTTTTATTTTTGTTGTTGTTGTGTGATTTGGATTAATCCCCTCTACCACACGGAACCCCACTAATCTACTGACGGAACGCAAGAGGTGGCTAACAACAGACCTCCATTCTATGCTAGCTTGCTACCGATGGCCTGGCTAGCTGTCTAAATCGCCGTGACCCCCAACCAACCTCTCCACTCACTGGACCCTTTTGATCACTCGACTAAGCATGCCTCTCCTTAATGTCAATATGTCTTGTCCATTGCTGTTCTGGTTAGTGTTTATTGGCTTATTTCACTGTAGAGCCTCTAGTCCTGCTCACTATACCTTATCCAACCTATTAGTTCCACCACCCACACATGCAATGACATCTCCTGGTTTCAATGATGTTTCTAGAGACAATATCTCTCTCTTCATCACTCAATACCTAGGTTTACCTCCACTGTATTCACATACTACCATACCTTTGTCTGTACATTATACCTTGATGCTATTTTACCGCCCCCAGAAACCTCCTTTTACTCTACTATGTTCCAGACGTTCTAGACGACCAATTCTCATAGCTTTTAGCCGTACCCTTATTCTACTCCTCCTATGTTCCTCTGGCGATGTAGAGGTGAATCCAGGCCCTGCAGTGCCTAGCTCCACTCCTATTCCCCAGGCGCTCTCTTTTGACGACTTCTGTAACCGTAATAGCCTTGGTTTCATGCATGTTAACATTAGAAGCCTCATCCCTAAGTTTGTTCTATTCACTGCTTTAGCACACTCTGCCAATCCGGATGTTCTAGTTGTGTCTGAATTCTGGCTTAGGAAGACCACCAAAAATTCAGAAATTTTAATTCCAAACTACAACATTTTCAGACAAGATAGAACTGCCAAAGGGGGCGGTGTTGCAATCTACTGCAAAGATAGCCTGCAGAGTTCTGTCCTACTATCCAGGTCTGTACCCAAACAATTTGAACTTCTACTTTTAAAAATCCAACTCTCTAAAAACAAGTCTCTCACCGTTGCCACCTGCTATAGACCACCCTCTGCCCCCACCTGTGCTCTGGACACCATATGTGAACTGATTGCCCCCCATCTATCTTCAGAGTTCGTGCTGCTAGGCGACCTAAACTGGAACATGCTTAACACCCCAGCCATCCTACAATCTAAACTTGATGCCCTCAATCTCACACAAATTATCAATGAACCTACCAGGTACCTCCCCAAAGCCTTAAACACGGGCACCCTCATAGATATCATCCTAACCAACTTCCCCTCTAAATACACCTCTGCTGTCTTCAACCAAGATCTCAGCGATCACTGCCTCATTGCCTGCATCTGTAATGGGTCAGCGGTCAAACGACCTCCACTCATCACTGTAAAACGCTCCCTGAAACACTTCTGCGAGCAGGTCTTTCTAATCGACCTGGCCGGGGTATCCTGGAAGGATATTGATCTCATCCCGTCAGTAGAGGATGCCTGGATATTTTTTTTAAATGCCTTCCTAACCATCTTAAATAAACATGCCCCATTCAAGAAATTTAGAACCAGGAACAGATATAGCCCTTGGTTCTCCCCAGACCTGACTGCCCTTAACCAACACAAAAACATCCTATGGCGTTCTGCATTAGCATCGAACAGCCCCCGTGATATGCAGCTGTTCAGGGAAGCTAGAAACCATTATACACAGGCAGTTAGAAAAGCCAAGGCTAGCTTTTTCAAGCAGAAATTTGCTTCCTGCAACACTAACTCAAAAAGTTCTGGGACACTGTAAAGTCCATGGAGAATAAGAACACCTCCTCCCAGCTGCCCACTGCACTGAAGATAGGAAACACTGTCACCACTGATAAATCCACCATAATTGAGAATTTCAATAAGCATTTTTCTACGGCTGGCCATGCTTTCCACCTGGCTACTCCTACCCCGGTCAACAGCACTGCACCCCCAACAGCAACTCGCCCAAGCCTTCCCCATTTCTCCTTCTCCCAAATCCATTCAGCTGATGTTCTGAAAGAGCTGCAAAATCTGGACCCCTACAAATCAGCCGGGCTAGACAATCTGGACCGTTTCTTTCTAAAATTATCTGCCGAAATTGTTGCCACCCCTATTACTAGCCTGTTCAACCTCTCTTTCGTGTCGTCTGAGATTCCCAAAGATTGGAAAGCAGCTGCGGTCATCCCCCTCTTCAAAGGGGGGGTAAACTCTTGACCCAAACTGCTACAGACCTATATCTATCCTACCGTGCCTTTCTAAGGTCTTCGAAAGCCAAGTCAACAAACAGATTACCGACCATTTCGAATCTCACCATACCTTCTCTGCTATGCAATCTGGTTTCAGAGCTGGTCATGGGTGCACCTCAGCCACGCTCAAGGTCCTAAACGATATCTTAACCGCCATCGATAAGAAACATTACTGTGCAGCCGTATTCATTGATCTGGCCAAGGCTTTCGACTCTGTCAATCACCACATCCTCATCGGCAGACTCGACAGCCTTGGTTTCTCAAATGATTGCCTCGCCTGGTTCACCAACTACTTCTCTGATAGAGTTCAGTGTGTCAAATCGGAGGGTCTGCTGTCCGGACCTCTGGCAGTCTCTATGGGGGTGCCACAGGGTTCAATTCTTGGACCGACTCTCTTCTCTGTATACATCAATGAGGTCACTCTTGCTGCTGGTGAGTCTCTGATCCACCTCTACGCAGACAACACCATTCTGTATACTTCCGGCCCTTCTTTGGACACTGTGTTAACAACCCTCCAGGCAAGCTTCAATGCCATACAACTCTCCTTCCGTGGCCTCCAATTGCTCTTAAATACAAGTAAAACTAAATGCATGCTCTTCAACCGATCGCTACCTGCACCTACCCGCCTGTCCAACATCACTACTCTGGACGGCTCTGACTTAGAATACGTGGACAACTACAAATACTTAGGTGTCTGGTTAGACTGTTATCTCTCCTTCCAGACCCATATCAAACATCTCCAATCCAAAGTTAAATCTAGAATTGGCTTCCTATTTCGCAACAAAGCATCCTTCACTCATGCTGCCAAACATACCCTTGTAAAACTGACCATCCTACCAATCCTCGACTTTGGCGATGTCATTTACAAAATAGCCTCCAATACCCTACTCAACAAATTGGATACAGTCTATCACAGTGCAATCCGTTTTGTCACCAAAGCCCCATATACTACCCACCATTGCGACCTGTACGCTCTCGTTGGCTGGCCCTCGCTTCATACCCGTCGCCAAACCCACTGGCTCCATGTCATCTACAAGACCCTGCTAGGTAAAGTCCCCCCTTATCTGAGCTCGCTGGTCACCATAGCATCTCCCACCTGTAGCACACGCTCCAGCAGGTATATCTCTCTAGTCACCCCCAAAACCAATTCTTTCTTTGGCCGCCTCTCCTTCCAGTTCTCTGCTGCCAATGACTGGAACGAACTACAAAAAAACGACTAATTTATTTATTTATTTTGCTCCTTTGCACCCCATTATTTTTATTTCTACTTTGCACATTCTTCCATACATAAGGGAACATTTTGACATGTCGTGTATAGTTAGTGAGAAAGTCCATGTTGCAATTGTACGGTCCCTTACTAGACGTCCGAAAACGTTTGTAAAATTTGCGGACGGCGTTGGGCCGAGCGGCAGGGCCAGACCTACCGGGAAGTCATCAAATGAACTTTGTCGGACATTCGGTTTCCGTTTTATAAAATAATCAAATTTTGGTCATTTTTCCGCTGTCCCGGAAAATCCCACAAGAGGGCATAAGCAATCATATTGCTATTGGACAAAACATCACGAATCACGACGGGGCCTTATCTCGAAAACGGAAAATATTTCGAAGCCGAAAATCGGTGAGCGTAGGTTTGGCATAATGGGCAGTTGGCCCCGAACAAGATGGCGTCTATGCCTCAACGGTTTTTGAGTTATGGCCATTTTTCTGGGATTAAAGGTCCAAAATGAAAATAGAGAAATTATTTTTCCACTTCACGTCAATGGCAAGGAGCCTCCGGTGTCAATAAAACAAGAACCAGCGATTTATCTATCGTCATTTAAGAGAAATCGTACAATGACAGATTGGTGATGTTCAAAGATAGGTGTTTTTTTTTTCAACGGTTACAGATCCAGTTGCAGGGTGTTCATACGAATCTTTTTAAAGTGTGCTGCGGAGCTCTGCGAGATTTTTGTGATTTTCTATGATTTTCTGAAATAACACACATTCACTAAACCCTCCGTAAATAACTCAGTTCTTAACGTAAAGACTTAAAACTCAGGATTCTGTAAAGGCATACCCCAATCAGGATATGAGTTTATTTATAGCTTCCTGTGCCAACCGGAAGTGCCGTAAATGGTGTCATAGTGGCAGTTTCCAAAGGTTGAAAAGGTCATATCTTTTCAAAACTTCATATGTGTGATTAGGCAACCCCCATAAACTGTAAGTCAGTCATTTCTCCCAACAGATGTCAAAGAAAAGCTCTCACACACACACACACACACAGAAAGGATGGAGTGACAAAGTGCGGTGCTTAAAGACACAGAGAGCAGGCAATAGCATAAACATAATCTCTAGGCCGTGCCGAGTTCAACGAGATATCCCGCTTGACCGTAGCTCGCTCGGTCTGAGCGCAGTGACCATGAGAAAAGTAGGCCCAAAATGAAGCCTGCCCCACAACGTCATTTGCTTTTGCGTGACAGCGGCGGAACCGTTAGGTTTAGAAGGACAATTCAACCACAGGAATGTTCCTAAGGTCCTCCCGATCTGTGCAAGCCTAACCTTGACCGTGTGGCATTAACCCTTAATAGGTAAAAGTAGGTGTTTAATTCAAAGAGTTTGCATTGACTTCTCTCCCCATAGGAATACATTGCCTGCACCCCTAAATTCAACCTGAAGCCTATATGGGTTATGAATGCCGTATGAACCTGTCTTCGGTAACAGTCCATCAGGCCACTATGAGGTCTACCTGTGTCGATTCTAAGCTTCCTGGCCCAACGGGAAGTGGTTAAAATTGCCCTAAAAGTGTATATCCATACCCTGCCTGCAGTTTGATAGACATAGTGCATTCAACCCTGTGTAAATCAGTCAGTTCTTAACGTAAGGACTTAAAACTCAGGATTCTGTAAAAGAATACCCCAATGAGGATATGTGTTGATTTATAGCGTCCTGTGCCAACCGGAAGTGCCATAAATGGTGTCTCAGGGGCTGTTTCGAAGGGTTAAAAAAGTCAGATCTGTCCAAAACTTCATATATGTGATTAGGCAACCCCATGAACTGTAAATCAGTCATTTTTCCCATAAAATTTCAAAGGAAAAATAAATCACACTAAAACACAACTTGGATGGAGGGACATATTGGGGTGCCTAAAGACAGACAGTGACTGCAATAGTTAGCTTTGTTCGAGCTAAAAAAGAACCGTCAGACCTAGAGTTCTGAAACTTTAGAATCCTGTTCTAGACCTCCGGTCGATAGTGCGTGGTGAGTTACGTGGCTCTAGAAGGTTCTCGGACCGAGAAACAGCCTCGTACATTTGCAATGACTTCAATTCATTTTGACCATTACGAAAATGACGACATTTAGAAAAGTCTCAGAGATACAAGACTAGGTGCATTGCGACCGTCTCGGCCCATAGAGACGGACCCCAAATTTTCTGTCCGATAGCTCATTCAAGGACCCCGTAGCAATTCATGGAAAAAAGTGGATTTTCAGCACCAATTAGGGTTTCGCTCGGCCACCAAATGACCGATCGAGCCGAAACTTGGGATTCGGGGTCGCCTCAGCTAGGCCTACACATAAAATAAGAAATGGACCCGCAGCTAGAACGTAACTACGTGTTTTATGTTTTTTTTATGGTTTGAACCGAAGGCGTTGTGAATTTTGGGCCAGCTCTGAAGTATGCGATAATTGGCTACTAAACGAGTTGGAAAAAGAGGGTTTGATGTCAGTTTGTATCAGTTTGGTGTCAGAATGAAATCTAATTGACTAATGGACGGTGACTTGCTGGTGACTCTTGTCCATTTGCAATATGTTTAAACAGTGAGGTACCATCACCAAAGTGACATTCTGAAATCAACCCTAACGAGCGATTGAGATTAACCAGAATCACTGCCCAGCCATCCCGAGTTCATCGGGCCAATCAATTTCACATTCCTGCAGGATTTTTATAGCATGACAAATTTGTGATGGTACCTGCCCATTGAACCATATTGCAAATGCACAGTGACTTTGCAAAAGTAAGAAAACATAAACAAATGGACATAATGAAATCACCATATTTTTATTTTTGGGTTACCAGGTGCCTATTTTAAACAGTCCATAAAGCACTCAGGACGGCCCCCATGGATAGAGGGCCGTAGTAGGGTACTCCCATAGCGGGCATGGACAATAGGAGTCCCGGTAAATGCATTTACAACCATATTTTTATTTTTGGGTTACCAGTTGCACAACAATGCATGTGCATTTGCAATATGATTCTATAGTGAAAAAACATCACCAAATGGACAAGATGAAATCAACACAATGAGTGATGGAAAGGAAGAACTGTCACTGCCCGGCCATCCTGTGTTCATCGGGCCAGTCAATTTCACATTCCTGCAGGATTTTTATAGCATGACAAATTCGTGATGGTACCTGCCCATTGAACCATATTGCAAATGCACAGTGACTTTGCAAAAGTAAGAAAACATAAACAAATGGACATAATGAAATCACCATATATTTTTTGGGGGGTTACCAGTTGCACAACAATGCACGTGCATTTGCAATATGATTTAATAGTGAAAAAAACATCACCAAATGGACATGATGAAATCAACACAACGAGTGATGGAAAGGAACAACTTTCACTGCCCGGCCATCCTGTGTTCCCATAGCGGGCATTAATATCAGAATTACCGGTAAATGCATTTTACAACCATATTTTTATTTTTGTGTTACCAGGTGCCTATTTTAAACAGTCCATAAAGCACTCAGGATGGCCCCCATGGATAGAGGGCCGTAGTAGGGTACTCCCATAGCGGGCATGGACAATAGGAGTCCCGGTAAATGCATTTACAACCATATTTTTATTTTTGGGTTACCAGTTGCACAACAATGCACGTGCACTTGCAATATGATTCAACTGTGAAAAAACATCACCAAATGGACATGATGAAATCAACACAACGAGTGATGGAAAGGAACAACTATCACTGCCCGGCCATCCTGTGTTCATCAGGCCAGTCAATTTTGACTTTTGACTTCCTATGAAATCATATTGCAAATGGACAAAACATATTTCTTATGCGCATGTAAAAAAAAAAATATGCTAATAAAATTGGACAAAAGTATATTCATACAGTTCTTACACAAAAAAATCGAAAGAATTTCGAAAAATGGTCCAGAAAGCACTTTTTTAAGGGGTGATAAGTTTTTGACAAAAATATCATTTTTTCAAAATTTTGCTTTTGGATGTTGACTTGAGTTCCATTTCCAATATGAAAAACCAAGGTGGAGCGCACTCGCCACCTGTTGGATTTTTGAAGTGTTACAACTGGCATCTGCCATATGGCATTTGCAATACACTTTGCATGAATCAACGCCGAATTGGGTGGTATTGGACATCGTGTATATGGTTTGTCCAACGGCAGTGATTTGCCTTTCATTTTTGTCCATTTCAGGGGGGTATTCCCTTACATTGCAAAACTACCATTCCAGTGTTTTACTTGCTATATTGTATTTACGTTGCCACCATGGCCTTTTTTGCCTTTACCTCCCTTCTCACCTCATTTGCTCACATTGTATATAGACTTGTTTGTTTTACTCCATGTGTAACTCTGTGTCGTTGTATCTGTCGAACTGCTTTGCTTTATCTTGGCCAGGACGCAATTGTAAATGAGAACTTGTTCTCAACTTGCCTACCTGGTTCAATAAAGGTAAAATAAAAAATAAATAAATAAAACACCCCCCTCCCTGGGCCTACCACCAGTCACTGTTCCACATCCCCCTGCCTGGGCCTACCACCAGTCACATCCCCCTGCCTGGGCCTACCACCAGTCACTGTTCCACATCCCCCTGCCTGGGCCTACCACCCTTCACTGTTCCACATCCCCCTGCCTGGGCCTACCACCAGTCACATCCCCTGCCTGGGCCTACCACCAGTCACATCTCCCTGCCTGGGCCTACCACCAGTCACTGTTCCACATCCCCCTGCCTGGGCCTACCACCCGTCACTGTACCACATCCCCCTGCCTGGGCCTACCACCAGTCACTGTTCCACATCCCCCTGCCTGGGCCTACCACCAGTCACATCCCCTGCCTGGGCCTACCACCAGTCACATCCCCCTGCCTGGGCCTACCACCAGTCACATCCCCCTGCCTGGGCCTACCACCAGTCACATCCCCTGCCTGGGCCTACAACCAGTCACATCCCCTGCCTGGGCCTACCACCAGTCACATCCCCTGCCTGGGCCTACCACCAGTCACATCTCCCTGCCTGGGCCTACCACCAGTCACATCCCCTGCCTGGCTCTACCACCAGTCACTGTTGCACATCTCCCTACCTGGGCCTACCACCAGTCACAATTTCCACATCCCCTGCCTGGGTCTACCACCAGTCACATCACCCTGCCTGGGCCTACCACCAGTCACAGTTTCACATCCCCTGCCTGGCCTACCACCAGTCATATCCCCTGCCTGGGCCTACCACCAGTCATATCCCCTGTCTGGCTCTACCACCAGCCACTGTTCACATCCCAATGCCTGGGCCTACCACCAGTCAGTCACATCCCCCTAACTGGGCCTACCACCAGCCACATCCCCCTGCCTGGGCCTACCACCAGTCACATTCCCCTGCCTGGGCCTGTCACCAGTCACTGTTCCACATCCCCCTGCCTGGGCCTACCACCAGTCACATCCCCGTTCCTGGGCCTACCACCAGTCACATCCCCTGCCTGGGCCTACCACCAGTCACATCCCCCTGCCTGGGCCTACCACCAGTCACTGTTCACATCCCCATGCCTGGCCTACCACCAGTCACATCCCACTGCCTTTGCCTACCACCAGTCACATCCCCTGCCTTTGCCTACCACCAGTCACATCACCCTGCCTGGGCCTACCACCAGTCACTGTTCCACAGCCCCTGCCTGGGCCTACAACCAGTCACATCCCCCTGCCTGGGCCTACCAGTCACTGTTCACATCCCCTGCCTGGGCCTACCACCAGTCACATCCCCTGCCTGGGCCTACCACCAGTCACATCCCCTGCCTGGGCCTACCACCAGTCACATCCCCCTGCCTGGGCCTACCACCAGCCACATCCCCCTGCCTGGGACTACCACCAGTCACATTCCCCTGCCTGGGCCTGCCACCAGTCACTGTTCACATCCCCCTGCCTGGGCCTACGACCAGTCACTGTTCCACATCCCCATGTCTTGGCCTACCACCAGTCACATCCCCCTGCCTGGGCCTACCACCAGTCACATTCCCCTGCCTGGGCCTGTCACCAGTCACTGTTCCACATCCCCCTGCCTGGGCCCACCACAAGTAACTGTTCACATCCCCTGCCTTTACCACCAGTCACCCCTGCCTGGGCCTACCACCAGTCACTGTTCCACAGCCCCCTGCCTGGGCCTACCACCAGTCACATCTCCCTGCCTGGGACTACCACCAGTCACATCCCCCTGCCTGGCTCTACCACCAGTCACTGGTCCACATCCCCCTGCCTGGGCCTACCACCAGTCATATCCCCCTGTCTGGCTCTACCACCAGTCACTGTTCCACATCCCCCTACCTGGGCCTACCACCAGTCACAATTTCCACATCGCCCTGCCTGGCCTACCACCAGTCATATCCCCCTGCATTTGCCTACCACCAGTCACATCACCCTGCCTGGGCCTACCACCAGTCACTGTTCCACAGCCCCCTGCCTGGGCCTACCACCAGTCACATCCCCTGCCTGGGCCTACCACCAGTCATCCCCTGCCTGGGACTACCACATCACCCCCTGCCTGGGCTCTACCACCAGTCACTGTTCCACATCCCCCTGCCTGGGCCTACCACCAGTCACATCCCCCTGCCTGGGCCTACCACCAGTCACATCCCCTGCCTGGGCCTACCACCAGTCACTGTTCCACATCCCCTGCCTGGGCCTACCACCTGTCACTGTACCACATCCCCCTGCCTGGGCCTACCACCAGTCACATCCCCCTGCCTGGGCCTACCACCTGTCACATCTCCCTGCCTGGGCCTACCACCAGTCATATCCCCCTGTCTGGCTCTACCACCAGTCACTGTTGCACATCTCCCTACCTGGGCCTACCACCAGTCACAATTTCCACATCCCCCTGCCTGGTCTACCACCAGTCACATCACCCTGCCTGGGCCTACCACCAGTCACAGTTCCACATCCCCTGCCTGGCCTACCACCAGTCATATCCCCTGCCTGGGCCTACCACCAGTCATATCCCCTGTCTGGCTCTACCACCAGCCACTGTTCCACATCCCAATGCCTGGGCCTACCACCAGTCACAATTTCCACATCCCCCTAACTGGGCCTACCACCAGCCACATCCCCTGCCTGGGCCTACCACCAGTCACATTCCCCTGCCTGGGCCTGTCACCAGTCACTGTTCCACATCCCCTGCCTGGGCCTACCACCAGTCACATCCCGTTCCTGGGCCTACCACCAGTCACATCCCCTGCCTGGGCCTACCACCAGTCACATCCCCTGCCTGGGCCCACCACAAGTAACTGTTCTACATCCCCCTGCCTTGGCCTACCACCAGTCACATCCCCTGCCTTTGCCTACCACCAGTCACATCACCCTGCCTACTACCACCAGTCACTGTTCCACAGCCCCCTGCCTGGGCCTGCAACCAGTCACATCCCCCTGCCTGGGCCTACTTCCAGTCACTGTTCCACAGCCCCCTGCCTGGGCCTACCACCAGTCACATCCCCTGCCTGGGCCTACCACCAGTCACATCCCCTGCCTGGGCCTACCACCAGTCACATCCCCTGCCTGGGCCTACCACCAGCCACATCCCCTGCCTGGGACTACCACCAGTCACATTCCCCTGCCTGGGCCTGCCACCAGTCACTGTTCCACATCCCCCTGCCTGGGCCTACCACCAGTCACTGTTCCACATCCCCTGTCTTGGCCTACCACCAGTCACATCCCCTGCCTGGGCCTACCACCAGTCACATTCCCCTGCCTGGGCCTGTCACCAGTCACTGTTCCACATCCCCCTGCCTGGGCCCACCACAAGTAACTGTTCTACATCCCCCTGCCTTGGCCTACCACCAGTCACATCCCCCTGCCTGGGCCTACCACCAGTCACTGTTCCACAGCCCCCTGCCTGGGCCTACCACCAGTCACATCTCCCTGCCTGGGACTACCACCAGTCACATCCCCTGCCTGGCTCTACCACCAGTCACTCACATCCCCCTGCCTGGGCCTCCACCATCCCCCTACCTGGGCTCTACCACCAGTCACTGTTCCACATCCCCCTACCTGGGCCTACCACCAGTTACAATTTCCACATCGCCCTGCCTGGTACCACCAGTCACATCCCCTGCCTGGGCCTACCACCAGTCACAATTTCCACATCCCCTTGCCTTTGCCTACCACCAGTCACATCACCCTGCCTGGGCCTACCACCAGTCACTGTTCCACAGCCCCCTGCCTGGGCCTACAACCAGTCACATCCCCCTGCCTGGGCCTACTTCCAGTCACATCCCCTGCCTGGGCCTACTTCCAGTCACTGTTCCACAGCCCCCTGCCTGGGCCTACCACCAGTCACATCCCCCTGCCTGGGCCTACCACCAGTCACATCCCCCTGCCTGGGCCTACCACCAGTCACATCCCCCTGCCTGGGTCTACCACCAGTCACATCTCCCTGCCTGGGCCTACCACCAGTCAATGTTCCACAGCCCCCTGCCTTGGCCTACAACCAGTCACATCCCCTGCCTGGGCCTACTTCCAGTCACTGTTCCACAGACCCCTGCCTGGGCCTACAACCAGTCACACCCCCTGCATGGGCCTACCACCAGTCACACCCCCTGCCTGGGCCTACCACCAGTCACATCCCCCTGCCTGGGCCTACCTCCAGTCACATCTCCCTGCCTGGACCTACCACCAGTCACTGTTCCACATCCCCTGCCTGGGCCTACCACCCGTCACTGTACCACATCCCCCTGCCTGGGCCTACCACTAGTCAGATCCCCCTGCCTGGGCCTACCACCAGTCACATCCCCCTGCCTGGGCCTACCACCAGTCACATCACCCTGCCTGGGCCTACCACCAGTCACTGTTCCACATCCCCTGCCTTTGCCTACCACCAGTCACATCACCCTGCCTGGGCCTACCACCAGTCACTGTTCCACAGCCCCCTGCCTGGGCCTACCACCAGTCACATCCACATCCCCCTGCCTGGGCCTACTTCCAGTCACTGTTCCACAGCCCCCTGCCTGGGCCTACCACCAGTCACTGTTCCACATCCCCCTGCCTCGGCCTACCACCAGTCATCCCCCTGCCTGGGCCTACCACCAGTCAGATCTCCCTGCCTGGGCCTACCACCAGTCACTGTTCCACATCCCCCTGCCTGGGCCTACCACCCGTCACTGTACCACATCCCCCTGCCTGGGCCTACCACCAGTCACATCCCCTGCCTGGGCCTACCACCAGTCACATCTCCCTGCCTGGGACTACCACCTGTCACATCCCCTGCCTGGCTCTACCACCAGTCACTGTTCCACATCCCCCTGCCTGGGCCTACCACCCGTCACTGTACCACATCCCCCTGCCTGGGCCTACCACTAGTCCCCCTGCCTGGGCCTACCACCAGTCACTGTTCCACATCCCCCTGCCTGGGCCTACCACCAGTCACATCCCCCTGCCTGGGCCTACCACCAGTCACATCTCCCTGCCTGGGACTACCACCTGTCACATCCCCTGCCTGGCTCTACCACCAGTCACTGTTCACATCCCCCTGCCTGGGCCTACCACCCGTCACTGTACCACATCCCCTGCCTGGGCCTACCACTAGTCACATCCCCCTGCCTGGGCCTACCACCAGTCACTGTTCCACAGCCCCCTGCCTGGGCCTACCACCAGTCACTGTTCCACATCCCCCTGCCTGGGCCTACCACCAGTCATATCCCCTGTCTGGCTCTACCACCAGTCACTGTTCCACATCTCCCTACCTGGGCCTACCACCAGTCACATTTCCACATCCCCTGCCTGGCCTACCACCAGTCACATCCCCTGCCTGGGCCTACCACCAGTCACTGTTCCACATCCCCTGCCTGGGCCTACCACAAGTCACATCCCCCTGCCTGGGCCTACCACCAGTCACTTTTCCACATCCCGTGCCTGGGCCTACCACCAGTAACATCCCCTGCCTGGGCCTACCAGTCCAGTTCACATCCCCTGCCTGGCCTACCACCAGTCATATCCCCTGCCTGGGCCTACCACCAGTCACATCCCCTGCCTGGGCCTACTACTAGTCACATCCCCCTGTCTGGCTCTACCACCAGTCACTGTTCCACATCCCTCTGCCTGGGCCTACCACCAGTCACATCCACATCCCCTGCCTGGGCCTACCACCAGTCATATCCCCTGTCTGGCTCTTCCACCAGTCACTGTTCCACATCCCCCTGCTTGGGCCTACCACCAGTCACAATTTCCACATCCCCTAACTGGGCCTACCACCAGTCACATCCCCTGCATGGGCCTACCACCAGTCACTGTTCCACATCCCCCTGCCTTGGCCTACCACCAGTCACATCCCCCTTGCCTGGGCCTACCACCAGTCACATTCCCCTGCCTGGGCCTACCACCAGTCACTGTTCCACATCCCCCTGCCTGGGCCTACCACCAGTGACTGTTCCATATCCCCCTGCCTGGGCCTACCACCAGTCACATCCCCTGCCTGGGCCTACCACCAGTCACATCCCCTGCCTGGGCCTACCACCAGTCACATCCCCTGCCTGGGCCTACCAAAGTCACATCTCCCTGCCTGGCTCTACCACCAGTCACTGTTCCACATCCCCCTGCCTGGCTCTACCACCAGTCACTGTTCCACATCCCCCTGCCTGGGCCTACCACCAGTCATATCCCCTGTCTGGCTCTACCACCAGTCACTGTTCCACATCTCCCTACCTGGGCCTACCAACAGTCACAATTTCCACATCCCCCTGCCTGGGCCTACCACCAGTCACATCCCCCTGCCTGGGCCTACCACCAGTCACTGTTCCACATCCCCCTGCCTGGGCCTACCACCAGTCACATCCCCTGCCTGGGCCTACCACCAGTCACTTTTCCACATCCCCGTGCCTGGGCCTACCACCAGTCACATCCCCTGCCTGGGCCTACCACCAGTCACAGTTCCACATCCCCCTGCCTGGCCTACCTCCAGTCATATCCCCCTGCCTGGGCCTACCACCAGTCACATCCCCTGCCTGGGCCTACTACTAGTCACATCCCCTGTCTGGCTCTACCACCAGTCACTGTTCCACATCCCTCTGCCTGGGCCTACCACCAGTCACTGTTCCACATCCCCCTGCCTGGGCCTACCACCAGTCATATTCCCCTGTCTGGCTCTTCCACCAGTCACTGTTCCACATCCCCCTGCTTGGGCCTACCACCAGTCACAATTTCCACATCCCCCTAACTGGGCCTACCACCAGTCACATCCCCCTGCATGGGCCTACCACCAGTCACTGTTCCACATCCCCTGCCTTGGCCTACCACCAGTCACATCCCCCTTGCCTGGGCCTACCACCAGTCACATTCCCCTGCCTGGGCCTACCACCAGTCACTGTTCCACATCCCCCTGCCTGGGCCTACCACCAGTGACCCGTCCATATCCCCCTGCCTGGGCCTACCACCAGTCACATCCCCCTGCCTGGGCCTACCACCAGTCACATCCCCTGCCTGGGCCTACCACCAGTCACATCCCCCTGCCTGGGCCTACCACAAAGTCACATCTCCCTGCCTGGCTCTACCACCAGTCACTGTTCCACATCCCCCTGCCTGGCTCTACCACCAGTCACTGTTCCACATCCCCCTGCCTGGGCCTACCACCAGTCATATCCCCTGTCTGGCTCTACCACCAGTCACTGTTCCACATCTCCCTACCTGGGCCTACCAACAGTCACAATTTCCACATCCCCTGCCTGGCCTACCACCAGTCACATCCCCTGCCTGGGCCTACCACCAGTCACTGTTCCACATCCCCCTGCCTGGGCCTACCACCAGTCACATCCCCCTGCCTGGGCCTACCACCAGTCACTTTTCCACATCCCCGTGCCTGGACCTACCACCAGTCACTGTTCCACAGCCCCCTGCCTGGGCCTACCACCAGTCACATCCCCCTGCCTGGGCCTACCACCAGTCACATCCCCTGCCTGGGCCTACCACCAGTCACATCTCCCTGCCTGGGCCTACCACCAGTCACTGTTCCACATCCCCCTGCCTGGGCCTACCACCCGTCACTGTACCACATCCCCTGCCTGGGCCTACCACTAGTCACATCCCCCTGCCTGGGCCTACCACCAGTCACATCCCCCTGCCTGGGCCTACCACCAGTCACATCCCCCTGCATGGGCCTACCACCAGTCACTGTTCCACATCCCCTGCCTTGGCCTACCACCAGTCACATCCCCCTTGCCTGGGCCTACCACCAGTCACATTCCCCTGCCTGGGCCTACCACCAGTCACTGTTCCACATCCCCCTGCCTGGGCCTACCACCAGTGACCCGTCCATATCCCCCTGCCTGGGCCTACCACCAGTCACATCCCCCTGCCTGGGCCTACCACCAGTCACATCCCCTGCCTGGGCCTACCACCAGTCACATCCCCCTGCCTGGGCCTACCAAAGTCACATCTCCTGCCTGGCTCTACCACCAGTCACTGTTCCACATCCCCCTGCCTGGCTCTACCACCAGTCACTGTTCCACATCCCCCTGCCTGGGCCTACCACCAGTCATATCCCCTGTCTGGCTCTACCACCAGTCACTGTTCCACATCTCCCTACCTGGGCCTACCAACAGTCACAATTTCCACATCCCCTGCCTGGCCTACCACCAGTCACATCCCCCTGCCTGGGCCTACCACCAGTCACTGTTCACATCCCCCTGCCTGGGCCTACCACCAGTCACATCCCCTGCCTGGGCCTACCACCAGTCACTTTTCCACATCCCCGTGCCTGGACCTACCACCAGTCACTGTTCCACAGCCCCCTGCCTGGGCCTACCACCAGTCACATCCCCCTGCCTGGGCCTACCACCAGTCACATCCCCTGCCTGGGCCTACCACCAGTCACATCTCCCCTGCCTGGGCCTACCACCAGTCACTGTTCCACATCCCCCTGCCTGGGCCTACCACCCGTCACTGTACCACATCCCCTGCCTGGGCCTACCACTAGTCACATCCCCTGCCTGGGCCTACCACCAGTCACATCCCCCTGCCTGGGCCTACCACCAGTCACATCTCCCTGCCTGGGCCTACCACTAGTCACATCCCCTGCCTGGGCCTACCACCAGTCACTGTTCCACATCCCCTGCCTGGGCCTACCACAGTCACTGTTCACATCCCCCTGCCTGGGCCTACCACCAGTCACATCTCCCTGCCTGGGACTACTACCAGTCACTGTTCCACATCCCCCTGCCTGGGCCTACCACTAGTCACATCCCCCTGCCTGTGCCTACCACCAGTAACTGTTCCACATCCCCCTGCCTGGGCCTACCACCAGTCACTGTTCCACATCCCCCTGCCTGGGCCTACCACCAGTCACATCCCCATGCCTGGGCCTACCACCAGTCACATCTCCCTGCCTGGGACTACCACCAGTCACATCCCCTGCATGGCTCT
The DNA here is from genome assembly GCF_018296145.1 of Oncorhynchus tshawytscha. Lineage (NCBI taxonomy): Eukaryota > Metazoa > Chordata > Actinopteri > Salmoniformes > Salmonidae > Oncorhynchus > Oncorhynchus tshawytscha. The sequence continues at coordinate 40,884,046 of NC_056459.1, forward strand.
ACCACCAGTCACTGTTCCACATCCCCTGCCTGGGCCTACCACCAGTCACATCCCCTGCCTGGGCCTACCACCAGTCACATCACCCTGCCTGGGACTACCACCAGTCATATCCCCTGTCTGGCTCTACCACCAGTCACTGTTCCACATCCCCCTACCTGGGCCTACCACCAGTCACAATTTCCACATCGCCCTGCCTGGCCTACCACCAGTCATATCCCCCTGCATTTGCCTACCACCAGTCACATCACCCTGCCTGGGCCTACCACCAGTCACTGTTCCACAGCCCCCTGCCTGGGCCTACAACCAGTCACATCCCCCTGCCTGGGCCTACTTCCAGTCACTGTTCCACAGCCCCCTGCCTGGGCCTACAACCAGTCACATCCCCCCTGCCTGGGCCTACCACCAGTCACATCCCCCTGCCTGGTCTACCACCAGTCACATCCCCTGCCTGGGCCTACCACCAGTCACATCTCCCTGCCTGGGACTACCACCAGTCACATCCCCTGCCTGGCTCTACCACCAGTCACTGTTCCACATCCCCCTGCCTGGGCCTACCACCAGTCACATCCCCTGCCTGGGCCTACCACCAGTCACATCTCCCTGCCTGGGACTACCACCAGTCACATCCCCCTGCCTGGCTCTACCACCAGTCACTGGTCCACATTCCCCCTGCCTGGGCCTACCACCAGTCATATCCCCCTGTCTGGCTCTACCACCAGTCACTGTTCCACATCCCCCTACCTGGGCCTACCACCAGTCACAATTTCCACATCGCCCTGCCTGGCCTACCACCAGTCACATCCCCTGCCTGGGCCTACCACCAATCACCCCCATGCCTGGGCCTACCACCAGTCACATCCCCCTGCCTGGGCCTACCACCAGTCACATCCCCTGCCTGGGCCTACCACCAGTCACTTTTCCACATCCCCCTGCCTGGCCTACCACCAGTCACATCCCCTGCCTGGGCCTACCACCAGTCACTGTTCCACAGCCCCCTGCCTGGGCCTACCACCAGTCATATCCCCCTGCCTGGGACTACCACCAGTTACATCCCCCTGCCTGGGCCTACCACCAGTCACATCTCCCTGCCTGGGACTACCACCAGTCACATCCCCTGCCTGGCTCTACCACCAGTCACTGTTCCACATCCCCTGCCTGGGCCTACCACCAGTCACATCCCCTGCCTGGGCCTACCACCAGTCACATCTCCCTGCCTGGGACTACCACTAGTCACATCCCCTGCCTGGATCTACCACCAGTCACTGTTCCACATCCCCTGCCTGGGCCTACCACCAGTCACATCCCCCTGCCTGGGCCTACCACCAGTCACATCACCCTGCCTGGGACTACCACCAGTCATATCCCCTGTCTGGCTCTACCACCAGTCACTGTTCCACATCCCCTACCTGGGCCTACCACCAGTCACAATTTCCACATCGCCCTGCCTGGCCTACCACCAGTCATATCCCCTGCCTTTGCCTACCACAGTCACATCACCCTGCCTGGGCCTACCAGTCCTGTTCAGCCCCTGCCTGTTCCACATCCCCCCCCAGTCACTGTTCCACAGCCCCCTGCCCTACCACCAGTCACATCCCCCTGCCTGGGCCTACCACCAGTCACATCCCCTGCCTGGTCTACCACCAGTCACATCCCCCTGCCTGGGCCTACCACCAGTCACATCTCCCTGCCTGGGACTACCACCAGTCACATCCCCTGCCTGGCTCTACCACCAGTCACTGTTCCACATCCCCCTGCCTGGGCCTACCACCAGTCACATCCCCTGCCTGGGCCTACCACCAGTCACATCTCCCTGCCTGGGACTACCACCAGTCACATCCCCTGCCTGGCTCTACCACCAGTCACTGTTCCACATCCCCTGCCTGAGCCTACCACCAGTCATATCCCCTGTCTGGCTCTACCACCAGTCACTGTTCCACATCCCCCTGCCTGGGCCTACCACCAGTCACATCCCCCTGCCTGGGCCTACCACCAGTCACATCTCCCTGCCTGGGACTACCACCAGTCACATCCCCCTGCCTGGCTCTACCACCAGTCACTGTTCTACATCCCCCTGCCTGGGCCTACCACCAGTCACATCCCCCTACCTGGGCCTACCACCAGTCACATCACCCTGCCTGGGACTACCACCAGTCATATCCCCCTGTCTGGCTCTACCACCAGTCACTGTTCCACATCAGTCACAATTTCCACATCGCCCTGCCTGGCCTACCACCAGTCATATCCCGCTGCCTTTGCCTACCACCAGTCACATCACCCTGCCTGGGCCTACCACCAGTCACTGTTCCACAGCCCCCTGCCTGGGCCTACAACCAGTCACATCCCCTGCCTGGGCCTACTTCCAGTCACTGTTCCACAGCCCCCTGCCTGGGCCTACAACCAGTCACATCCCCTGCCTGGGCCTACCACCAGTCACATCCCCTGCCTGGTCTACCACCAGTCACATCCCCCTGCCTGGGCCTACCACCAGTCACATCTCCCTGCCTGGGACTACCACCAGTCACATCCCCCTGCCTGGCTCTACCACCAGTCACTGTTCCACATCCCCCTGCCTGGGCCTACCACCAGTCACATCCCCTGCCTGGGCCTACCACCAGTCACATCTCCCTGCCTGGGACTACCACCAGTCACATCCCCTGCCTGGCTCTACCACCAGTCACTGTTCCACATCCCCTGCCTGAGCCTACCACCAGTCATATCCCCCTGTCTGGCTCTACCACCAGTCACTGTTCCACATCCCCTACCTGGGCCTACCACCAGTCACAATTTCCACATCGCCCTGCCTGGCCTACCACCAGTCACATCCCCCTGCCTGGGCCTACCACCAATCACACCCCCATGCCTGGGCCTACCACCAGTCACATCCCCCTGCCTGGGCCTACCACCAGTCACATCCCCTGCCTGGGCCTACCACCAGTCACTTTTCCACATCCCCCTGCCCTGGCCTACCACCAGTCACATCCCCTGCCTGGGCCTACCACCAGTCACTGTTCCACAGCCCCCTGCCTGGGCCTACCACCAGTTACATCCCCTGCCTGGGCCTACCACCAGTCACATCTCCCTGCCTGGGACTACCACCAGTCACATCCCCTGCCTGGCTCTACCACCAGTCACTGTTCCACATCCCCTGCCTGGGCCTACCACCAGTCACATCCCCCTGCCTGGGCCTACCACCAGTCACATCTCCCTGCCTGGGCCTACCACCAGTCACATCCCCTGCCTGGCTCTACCACCAGTCACTGTTCCACATCCCCCTACCTGGGCCTACCACCAGTCACAATTTCCACATCGCCCTGCCTGGCCTACCACCAGTCACATCCCCTGCCTGGGCCTACCACCAATCACACCCCCATGCCTGGGTCTACCACCAGTCACATCCCCCTGCCTGGGCCTACAACCAGTCACATCCCCTGCCTGGGCCTACCACCAGTCACATCCCCCTGCCTGGGCCTACCACCAGTCACTTTTCCACATCCCCTGCCCTGGCCTACCACCAGTCACATCCCCTGCCTGGGCCTACCACCAGTCACTGTTCCACAGCCCCCTGCCTGGGCCTACCACCAGTCATATCCCCCTGCCTGGGACTACCACCAGTTACATCCCCTGTCTGGCTCTACCACCAGTCACTGTTCCACATCCCCCTGCCTGGGCCTACCATCAGTCACTGTTCCACATCCCCCTGCCTGGGCATACCACCAGTCACATCCCCTGCCTGGGCCTACCACCAGTCACTGTTCCACATCCCCCTACCTGGGCCTACTACCATTCACATCCCCTGCCTGGGCCTACCACCAGTCACTGTTCCACATCCCCCTGCCTGGGCCTACTACCAGTCACATCCCCCTGTCTGGCTCTACCACCAGTCACTGTTCCACATCCCCCTGCCTGGGCCTACCACCAGTCACATCCCCTGCCTGGGCCTACCACCAGTCACTGTTCCACATCCCCTGCCTGGGCCTACCACCAGTCACATACCCCTGTCTGGGCCTACCACCAGTCAGATACCCCTGCCTGGGCCTACCACCAGTCACATCCCCCTGCCTGGGCCTACCACCAGTCACTGTTCCACAGAGAGAGATCTCCTTCATACCCCTCCTCACCTCCTCTCGTCTCCCTTTCATATCCCTCCTCCTTACCTCCTCTCTTCTCCCTTTCATATCCCTCCTCCTCACCTCCTCTCTTCTCCCTTTCATATCCCTCCTCCTCGCCTCCTCTCTTCTCCCTTTTTATATCCCTCCTCCTCACCTCCTCTCTTCTCCCTTTCATATCCCTCCTCCTCGCCTCCTCTCTTCTCCCTTTCATATCCCTCCTCTCCATTGTGCTGTTGAGGGGCATTAATTCAGTTAATGACTGGGTGTTGTTAGTCCCGTATAGTTACGTAGATAATTAACATTTCCTGGGGGATTGTAGTGAAAGGAGAAGCATGCCTCTCATTCGTGGTTCTATTGCTTAATTTTGCACATTCTAAAATGACAAGTGGATGTTGATTTTTTTTTAAATGTATTTTTAGTGGGTCACAGTTTTTACTGACAAACATTTCGCAATTATCAGTCGGTGTATTTGAATGTGAACCATTTCTCTCCAGTCATGTTGAGTGAGTCTGACTGAGAGGCATGAAGGATCTGTTCCACATGGCAAGCTGCGACCTGCAGAGAGAGGCTGAGAAGCAGCAGTGGTGGTATGTAAGGTGGGAGAATGAAGGCAGATGGGAGAAATGCATGGCTTGTTTGGACAGAGAGAGGAATGCCTCAGCCAGCCAGTGTACCTTTCTGTGTTGTACCTCTCTGATTGAGGCCTGAGGGGCTGAAAGGGTGATGTTATGCTCAGAGTTTGATATTAAGTCTAGTAAATGAATATGTGGGATGTGTTTGTTACATGTCTAAACAATTGACATGATTTAGTGACATGATTTAGCAGTTGGTTGTCTGTTGTTGTTTTATCATAATATCAACAGAATATCACAATGCACTTTTCCCATTTGTCCCAGTCCTGTCATGTCTGTCAAGGCAGCATATAATTCGTTTTTCACTCTAGGCCTCAGATATAACAGATATATGCATATCATCCAGACAGTGTATTACTCAATGAGGAAGTGAGCGGTTATTTAGTCTGAAACCACTTGTTGAATGAATAAAGTCAACTTGGAAAAGCTGTTTAATTAATAAGAGAAAGGCATCTACAACTATTTCACCTCAATGTATTGTTGGAAATCAGACCTATAGTGATCCTGATATCATTTCATGTCAATGTAATACCTTTGTTGTGAATGTGGTACATTTGTCAAAGAACATAGAGGAAGTTGATGGAAATGCCTTGGATTATATTAAGGGACATTTTCCTTCTCCGCTTCAGTTGGATCCTCCTGATGTGAAGGAGGTAATTGGTATCTTAAAGATGTCAGCAGCAGGTCATGATGAGATTGGTTTCAGATACAGATATGTCTCTTTTGCAACTTGTGGATAAAAATCTTTACAGCCGTGAACAACAATGAATACACTCTAGGCATCTATTTAGATTTATCCAAAGCGTTTGACACGGTTGATCATGAAATATTACTTAGTAAATTACATTATTATATTTTTCATGATTATGCATATAATTCGTTAAATAGTTATGTTTATATTAGAGAACAATGTGTTTTTGCAAACGGCTGTGCATCTACCAGGGCCAAGATATAAATGCATTTAATAAAAAAGAGAAAGAATCTCAATTGGTGGGAATGAAATAGAACAAGTCACATCCACTAGATTCCAGGGAGTTGTAATTGATGAAAAGTTATCCTGAAAAAATCATATTCAATTTGTCTGTAGCAAAGTAATGAAATCTGTTGGTATCGTCAGAAAGATCAATGGTTTGGTTCATCAGGCTTGCTTCCTAACTATACTGTAGCTTAATTTACCCATATGTCATTGTGTCTGTGTGGGGTGGGGGTTTAGGCTAACCTGACCCTGAAGGATTAGTAGCAGAAGAGGAGAGAGGTGACCCCCTGGTCAAATGACAAACAGTAAACTGTAGTACAGCCCAGGTCTGGTCTGGATAGTGGCAGCAGCACATGGGAGGTGCAACATGACACCGCCAGGCTAGGCTGGGATTTGAATAGCAGTTGGTTCAGGATTGTTCCCTGGCTCTGCCTGGAGGCTTGGAGGCCTGAGGCTGTGTGTGTCATGGGACCTGGGATTTGAATGGATCTATTTAACGGGGAACTAACGGACGAGGACCAGGATGCAACCTGCCTGACTGCTTGGCTGACTGACTGGCTGTGCACCTGTGAAAACCTGGAATGGAGTGGGGAGTGGAGTGACATAGCCAGGCTTTGACTTATTATTCTGTTTATCTCCTAGTGGGGAAAAGGGCTTCATAAGTGATGCGTATCAGATTCTGAATGATCGGCTAAGAAAAGCCAACTGACATTTACTCCTGAAGTGCTGTTGCACCCTCTACAACCACTGTGATTATTAGTATTTGACCATGCTGGTCATTTATGAACATTTGAACATATTGGCCATGTTCTATTATAATCTCCACCCGGCACACCCAGAAGAGGACTGGCCACCCCTCATAGCCTGGTTCCTCTCTAGGTTTCTTCCTAGGTTTTGGCCTTTCTAGGGAGTTTTTCCTAGCCACCGTGCTTCTACACCTGCATTGCTTGCTGTTTGGGGTTTTAGGCTGGGTTTCTGTATAGCACTTTGAGATATCAGCTGATGTAAGAAGGGCTTTATAAATACATGTGATTGATTGATTGATCTCCATCTCACTGAGCCAGCCAGGAGGCCTGGTTTAAAGACCCGAGTAAAACATGTACAGCTGTCACATATGTCACTGAGCAGATTTCAGGTCTGGTGAGCGCAAACTTGAACTTTGTGAAAATTCTGTGAAACAGAGCACATTTACTGTACCCACTTTAAGTTACAGTTTTAACAGTGGTCAAGTAGGCTACTGTGGCTACGTGATCATAATGTAGGTCTACCAGAGTGGCCTTCCATCAGAAACAATGGAGAAAATGCATCCCATAACATTTTACCATGGAAATAGAACAGCTATCATTCAGCCTACAGTAGCAGCCAATGTGTGGTGTTCAATGTAGGCCTCATTCCATGAGACTTTTGAAAAAAACATGAAGGGCTTGACATTAACCTTTATCCACTCAGACAAGGAGGTGATGGAAAATGTTGTTGTGTTGTTTGATGCAAGAAACCACTTTACAAAATAAAATGCATTATTATTCCCATACCATTATTACAGAGAATCAGACAAATTATGCTACCCTCTACATATTGGCTACTTAGCTTATTCAAGACTGCCTCAAAATACAGCACTGGCCCTTTAAGACCAAAAAAAAGCTCTTTACCTGACTTGCTTTTCAAAGATGTCTAGAAATGTACATGTTTTGTGCTCTTGTATGAAGCATTCACTCCCCAATTGCTGACTACAAATTATTTATAACTGGGCTAGTAACTCACTAACTAGCAAAGGATATGAACAAAATGTACACACGTGGCTACATGTAGCTCTCACTCTGATCTCAAAACAAGCGCATCTACTCATTACCGCTCACACTGTAAACACAGTCCAGTTCATCTACTCACTACCGCTCACACTGTAAACACAGTCCAGTTCAAAGTCAATGGCACAAATCCATATATGGCAATGATCTATTTTGCATATAGGCCTACTGCAGCTCTGATTGGTAATGCCGCACTGGTATGTGTGGGCTGAGTGGTGCATATCAATGCAATAGAATCCTACTCCGATGTGTTCTGCCTACAACAACATCTCTGATATGTATTCTCCTTGGCAGTCCCGGTGGAGCTGCACGGCAGTCTCAGGGCAACTGCGCGCCCGCACAAGTGCGCAGCTTAGAGGGAACATTAGTTAGATGGGGTTTTGGGGGTAGAAGGGATTTTGGGGGTAGATGGGTTTTGGGGTAGAGGGGTTAGATGGGGATTTTGGGGGTAGAGGGGTTAGATGGTGTAGAAGAGTTAGATGGGCTAGAGGGGTATAGGGGTTTGGGGGTAGAGTGGATAGAAGGGATTTTGGGGTAGATAGAGTTGTGGGAGGAGACGGGTTTTGGGGGAAGAGGAGTTTTGGGGGTAGAGACGTTTTGGGGGTATAGGGGTTTTGAGGTAGAGAGGTTTAGGGGTACTGAGATTTTGGGGGTAGAGGAGTTTTGGGGGTAGAGGAAATTTGGGGTTAGGGAGGTTTGGGGGTAGATGGGTTTGGGGAGGGTTGGGGTAGAGGGGATAGAGGGGGTTTAGGGGTGGAGAGGTTTTGAGGGTAGAGGGGTTTAGAGTGGTAGTTGAACTGACATGTCCTGGGGTAATAGTGGTAGATGAACTGACATGGCCTAGGGAAATAGTGGTAGATGAACTGACATGTCCTGGGGAAATAGTGGTAGATGAACTGACATGTCCTGGGGTAATAGTGGTAGATGAACTGACATGTCCTGGGGAAATAGTGGTAGATGAACTGACATGTCCTGGGGTAATAGTGGTAGATGAACTGACATGTCCTGGGGTAATAGTGGTAGATGAACTGACATGTCCTGGGGTAATAGTGGTAGATTAACTGACATGTCCTGGGGTAATAGTGGTAGATGAACTGACATGTCCTGGGGTAATAGTGGTAGATGAAATAAGAATAGCCTCCTGTATTTACCAGTGCTTTGTTTTGAAACCAGGGAGTTTGTTTACATTGCCAGATAGGAGATATCAAGAACTTGCTGTTTGATACCACAGAGTTCCTAATCAGCCTGAACAATGGCTTCCTGTTTTAGCTGATAACAACTTTATCATATTGGCCTGTGCATATGTTTATAGTGGTTTCAGATAGAGTTGGTGTGGGGTTTTCTGCGATAGCCACTTGTTGTTTTAATAAAAGAAAACCACTTGTCAAATTTGAACTAACAAGACCTACTGTTGAAGTCAGAAGTTTACACACACTTAGGTTGGAGTCATTAAAACTCATTTTTCAACCACTCCACAAATTTCTTGTTGACAAACTATAGTTTTGGCAAGTCAGTTAGGAGATCTACTTTGTGCATGACACAAGTCATTTTTCCAACAATTATTTACAGAGAGATTATTTCATTTATAATTCACTGTTTCACAATTTCAGTGGGTCAGACGTTTACATACACAGCTTGGAAAATTACTTACTTATGACTTCAACTGTAGATATGTTTGATAGTGTTGAATAATATTTTTCCTCCACCATTTATATATTCATCCTGCATTTCTTCTCATTGACACTCAAAACTTCAGCTGGGTGGAAGGTTGAGCATGTGTTGTGAGAATTAATCCCATCTGACCTTCCATTCTTTCCCTCCTCTCATCCTTCCTTCCCTTCATCCCCCTTCCCTCCTTCCCTCCTTCTCTCCTTCCCTCCTTCTCTAAATCCCTGTGTCCTTCCTTTCTTCCCTCCTCTCATCTCTCCTTCCCTCCAAATCCCTCCATCCCTCCTTCCCTCCTTCCCTCCTTCTTCCCTCCTCTCCCTCCATCTCTCCTTCCCTCCATCCCTCCTTCCTTCCATCCCTCCTTCCCTCCTTCTCTCCTTCCCTCCTTCCCTCCATCCCTCCTTCCCTCCTTCCTCATCCCTCCTTCCCTCCCTTCCATCCTCCATCCCTCTCCTTCCCTCCATCCCTTCCTCTTTCCTTCCATCCCTCCTTTTCCCTCCTTCTTCCCTCCTTCCTCCTTCCCTCCATCCCTCCTTCCCTCCTTCCCTCCTTCCCTCCATCCCTCCTTCCCTCCATCCCTCCATCCCTCCTTCCCTTCTTTCCTCCCTTCTCCTCCTTCCCTCCTTCCCTCCATCCCTCCATCCCTCCTTCCCTCCATCCCTCCTTCCCTTCTTCTCTCCTTCTCTACATCCCTCCTTCCCTCCATCCCTCCTTCCTCCCTTCCCTCCTTCTCTCCTTCCCTCCTTCCTTCCCTACATCCCTCCTACCCTCCAGCGGACTATAAGGAGAGCTTCAACACCATCGGTAACATTGAGGAGATAGCCTACAACGCTGTCTCCTTCACCTGGGATGTGAACGAAGAGGCCAAGGTAAAAACAACATGGGCAGCGTAGAGTATTTGAGGTTTAAAATGAGTTCTGAAGTTTGTAATTTTCATATAGAAATTTCTGACTTGATTTAAAAAACATAAAAATCTGTGTGTGTTACTAGAACGTGTCATTGTGTGTGTTATTATAACATGTCATTGTGTGTGTTATTATAACATGTCATTGTGTGTGTTATTACAACGTGTCATTGTGTGTGGATTTTTGTATTATGCTAATTCGATTTCCGCTGGGGCACGACCATCGACCTCTACAATCTAGACCAGGTCCAAGGAGTAAAGTGTGACAATTAACCTACAATACAATATCACCGTACCCACAGTGTAACGGTTCTCTTTTGGTGAAGGAGAGTCGGACCAAAATGCGGCGTGTAGATTGCGATCCATGTTTAATCAACAAACGTAAAACACAAATCAATACAAAAACTACAAAAAACAACAAACGTGGAAACGTAACGAAAACCGAAACAGCCCTATCTGGTGAAAACACAGAGACAGGAACAATCACCCACAAACACACAGTGAAACCCAGGCTACCTAAATATGGTTCCCAATCAGAGACAATGACTAACACCTGCCTCTGATTGAGAACCATATCAGGCCAGACATAGACATAGACAAACTAGACATGAAACATAGAATGCCCACTCAGCTCACACCCTGACCAACCAAAACATAGAAATATACAAAATAAACTATGGTCAGGGTGTGACAGTACCCCCCCCCCCCAAGGTGTGGACTCCGGCCGCAAAACCTGAACTTATAGGGGAGGGTCTGGGTGGGCATCTGTCCGCGGTGGTGGCTCTGGTGCTGGACGTGGCCCCCACTTCACCGTAGTCTTCCTCCACCTTGTCCGCTTCCGTGACCTCCTAGCCACGGCAACCCTACTTAATAACACGGGACAGAGGGGCAGCTCGGGACAGAGGGGCAGCTCGGGACAGAGGGGCAGCTCGGGACAGAGGGGCAGCTCGGGACAGAGGGGCAGCTCGGGACAGAAGGGCAGCTCGGGACAAAGGGGCAGCTCGGGACAAAGGGGCTCTTCAGACTCCGACAGCACAGGAGAGGAGGAAGGCTCTGGCAGATCCTGGCTGACTGGCGGATCTGGAAGGGTCTGGCAGACTGGCGGATCTGGAAGAGTCTGGCAGACTGGCAGATCTAGAAGAGTCTGGCTGACTGGCGGATCCTGGCTGACTGGCAGATCTGGAAGAGTCTGGCTGACTGGCGGATCCTGGCTGACTGGCAGTTCTGGCAGATCCTGGCTGACTGGCGGATCCTGGCAGACTGGTGGATCCTGGCAGACTGGCGGATCATGGCTGGCTGGCGGATCTAACTGATCCTGGCAGACTGGCGGCACTTGCGGCGCTGGACAGACTGGCGGCACTGGGCAGACTGGCGGCACTGGCGGCGCTGTGCAGACTGGCGGCACTGGAAGAGTCTGGTTGACTGGCGGATCTGGACGAGTCTGGTTGACTGGCAGATCTGGAAGAGTCTGGTTGACTGGCAGATCTGGAAGAGTCTGGTTGACTGGCAGATCTGGAAGAGTCTGGATGACTGGCAGATCTGGAAGAGTCTGGCTGACTGGCGGATCATGGCAGACTGACTGATCTGGCTGCTCCATGCTGACTGGCGGCTCTGGCTGCTCCACGCTGACTGGCGGCTCTGGCTGCTCCATGCAGACTGTCAGCTCCGTGCAGACTTGCAGCTCCTTGCAGACTGGCAGCTCCGGCTGCTCCATGCAGACTGACAGCTCTGGCTGTTCCATGAAGACTGACAGCTCTGGCTGCTCCATGCAGACTGACAGCTCTGGCTGCTCCATGCAGACTGACATCTCTGGCTGCTCCATGCAGACTGGCAGCTCTGGCTGCTCCATGCAGACTGGCAGCTCTGGCTGCTCCATGCAGACTGACAGCTCTGGCTGCGCTAAACAGGCAGGAGACTCCGGCAACGCTGTAGAGGCGGAAGGCTCTGGTAGCGCTGAACAGGCGGGAGACTCCGACAGCGCAGGAGAGGAGGAAGGCTCTGGCAGCGCTGGAGAGGCGAGGCGCACTGTAGGCCTGATGCGTGGTGCTGGCACTGGTGGTACTGGACCGAGAACACGCACAGGAAGCCTGGTGCGGGGAGCTGCTACCGGAGGGCTGGGCTGTGGAGATGGTACTGGATAGATCGGACCATGCAGGCGCACTGGAGCTCTTGAGCACCGAGCCTGCCCAACCTTACCTGGAGGTGGAATAGCCCGCACTGGGCTATGCAGGCGAACCGGAGACACCGATCGCAAGGCTGGTGCCATGTAAGCCGGCCCAAGGAGACGCACTGGGGACCAGATGCGTAGAGCCGGCTTCATGGCATTTGGCTCGACGCTCAATCTAGCCCGGCCGATACGCGGAGCTGGAATATACTGCACCGGGCTATGCACCCGCACTGGGGACACCGTGCGCACCACTGCATAACACGGTGCCTGCCCGGTCTCTCTAGCCCCCCGGTAAGCACAGGGAGTTTGCGCAGGCCACCTACCTGGCGTAGCCCTACTCCCTGTGAGCCCCCCCCCAATACATTTTTGGGGCTGACTCTCTGGCTTCCTTGCCAACCGTGTTCCCTAATATCGCCGGCTCCTCTCTCCGGCTGCCTCTGCTCTCCTCGCTGCCTCCACCTGTTCCCATGGAAGGCGATCCCTTCCCGCCAGGATCTCCTCCCATGTATAGCAACCCTTGCCATCCAATATATCGTCCCATGTCCAATCCTCATTGCGCTGCTGTTGCTGCCTTTGTTGCTTCTCCTGTGGCTCCTGCCTGTTGACACGCCGCTTGGTCCTGTTGCGGTGGGTGATTCTGTAACGGTTCTCTTTTGGTGAAGGAGAGTCGGACCAAAATGCGGCGTGTAGATTGCGATCCATGTTTAATCAACAAACGTAAAACACAAATCAATACAAAAACTACAAAAAACAACAAACGTGGAAACGTAACGAAAACCGAAACAGCCCTATCTGGTGAAAACACAGAGACAGGAACAATCACCCACAAACACACAGTGAAACCCAGGCTACCTAAATATGGTTCCCAATCAGAGACAATGACTAACACCTGCCTCTGATTGAGAACCATATCAGGCCAGACATAGAAATAGACAAACTAGACATGAAACATAGAATGCCCACTCAGCTCACACCCTGACCAACCAAAACATAGAAATATACAAAGTAAACTATGGTCAGGGTGTGACACACAGTCCCCAAAGTCCACACACACATAGTCCACACAGTCCCCAAAGGCCCCACAGTCCACCAGTCCACACAGTCCACCCACAAATATCCCCACAATCCCCAGAGTCCACACACACATAGTCCACACATATACTGTCCACAGTCCCCACAGTCCCCACATAGACCCCACAGTCCCCACATAGTCCCCAAAGTCTCCACAGTCCTCGCAGTTCCATGGTCCACACAGTCCCCACAGTCCCATGGTCCCCACAGTCCCCACAGTCCCCAACATAGTCCCCCATTGTCCACATATAGTCCCTACAGCCCCATATTCCCCACAGTCCTCACAGTCCCATGGTCCCCACATAGTCCCCACAGTCCCATGGTCCCCACATTGTCCCCACAGTCCCATAGTCCCCACATAGTCCCCACAGTCCCATTGTCCCCACAGTCCTCCACAGTCCCATGTTCCCCACAGTCCACACAGTCCCCACATTCCCATGGTCCCCACAGTCCCCACAGTCCCACAGTCCCATGGTCCCCACAGTCCCCACAGTCCCCACAGTCCCACAGTCCCCACATAGTCCCCACACAGTCCCCAACATAGTCCCCCATTGTCCCCACATAGCCCCCACAGTCCCATGGTCCCCACATAGTCCCCACAGTCCCATAGTCCCCACAGTCCCCACAGTCCCCACAGTCCCCACAGTCCCATGGTCCCCACATAGTCCCCACAGTCCCATAGTCCCAACATAGTCCCCACAGTCCCATAGTTTCCACAGTCCCATGGTCCCCACAGTCAACACAGTCCCATGGTCCCCACATTGTCCTCATGGTCCCCACAGTCCCGCGGTCCCCACACAGTCCCCATAGTCCCCACAGTCCCCCCAGTCTCATGGTCCCCACACAGTCCCCACAGTCCCCACATAGTCCCCACAGTCCACACACACATAGTCCCCATCCACACCCACAACTCTGTTTGTTTTGCCCTCTCTTCTATGAAGCTACACCAAATGACCAAAAGTATGTGGACACCTGCTAGTTGAACATCTCATTCCAAAATCATGGGCATTAATATGGAGTTGGTCCCCTCTTTGCTGCTATAACAGCCTCCACTCTTCTGGGAAGGCATTAATATGGAGTTGGTCCCCCCTTTGCAGCTATAACAGCCTCCACTCTTCTGGGAAGGCTTTCCACTAAATGTTGGAACATTGCTGCTGGGACTTGCTTCCACTAAGCCCCAAGAGCATTAGTGAGGTCGGGCACTGATGTTGGGTGATTAGGCCTGGCTCGCAGTCAGCATTGCAATTCATCCCAAAGGTGTTCGATGCGGTTGTGGTCAGGGCTCTGTGCAGACCTGTCAAGTTCATCCACACCGTTCTTGACAAACCAATTCTGTATGGACCTTGCTTTGTGCACGGGGCATTGCCATGCTGAAACAGGAAAGGGCCTTCCCCAAACTGTTGCCACAAAGTTGGAAGCACAGAACTGTCTAGAATGTCATTGTATGCTGTAGCATTATGTTTTCCTTTCACTGGAACTAAGGGGCTTAGTCCTACCCATGAAAAACAGCCCAGACCATTATTCCTCCTCCTTCACCAAACTTTACAGTTGGCTATATGCCTTCGGGCAGGTAGCGTTCTCCTGGCATCTGCCAAACCCAGATTCGTCCATTGGATTGCCAGATGGTAAAGGATGATTCATCATTCCAGAGAACGCAAAGGCAGCGAGATTTACACCACTTCAGCCGACGTGATGATCTTAGGCTTGTGTGCGGCTGCTTGGCCATGGAAACCCATTTCATGAAGCTCCCGACGAACAGTTATTGTGCTGACGTTGCATCCAGAGACAGTTTGGAACTCGGTAGTGAGTGTTGCGACCAGGCCAGACTATTTTTACGCCTTATGCGCTAAACACTCAGCGGCCCCGTTCTATGAGCTTGTGTGGCCTTCCACTTCGTGGCTGAGCTGTTGTTCTCCTAGACATTTCCACTTCACAATAACAGCCCTTACAGTTGTCCAGAGCAGCTCTAGCAGGGCAGAAATTTGACAATCTAACAATGCTGGAAAGGTGGCATCGTATGACGGTTCCACGTTGAAAGTCACTGAGCTCTTCAGTGAGGCCATTCTACTGCTAATATTTGTCTATGAAGATTGCATGCCTGTGTACTCGATTTTAATCACCTGTCAGCAATGGGTGTGGCTTAAAATAGTCGAATCCACTCATTTGAAGGGGTGTCCACATACATTTGTATATATAGTGTAGGTACACACAGACACACATGTTCAACGTAAGTGTAGGGAGCCTGCAGCAACACTGACCCAGTCTGTCTGTCTGTCTGTCTGTCTCTCTCTCTCTCTCTCTCTCTCTCTCTCTCTCTCTCGCTCTCTCTCTCTCTCGTTCAGTCTCTCTCTCTCTCATGCTTTCTCTCTCTCTCTCTCTCTTGCACTCTCTCTCTCACGCTTTCTCTCTCTCTCTCTCCTCTCTCTCGCTCTCTCTCTCAAACTGTCTCTCTCTCTCTCTCTCTCTCTCTCTCTCTCTCTCTCTCTCTCTCTGGTAGCTCTGCTTTGCTTTCCCAGTTATCCTTGTTTATATGTTTGGCTCCACCATTGCAGTAATACAGTACTGTAAGGCCATTGTAATCACAAGGCTCTGGATAAAGAACCTGCTGGAAGAAATCCAAGCCAGGTCAACTCTCTGAACTAATATTTACTCTCCTCTCTGATGGGGTGCTGTCATGTGGAATAGCCTATTGAGGTTCAGCAACCCCACATCCCAAGAATAAACCAGTTTTCCTTGATAGTAGTACTGTAACCCTCTGATTCAAAGATGTTCATAGTCCCAAGCCTCCACAAAGTCTTTCTTCTTTGTTTTAGTACATGGTTGAAGTATTATGGGACCACTGTACCTGAAACACTCCCAATTAGTTGTATTTCCTGATAACTATCTTCCTGTGCTCTCTTAACCCCAGCCATTCCTAGGTGTAATGGGTTGATGTGTTATAGGAAGTGAACCACTGCTCCTGGAGCTCCTCCAGACGACCTCCAGCACCCATAGTTTTGCTTCACAGATCAAGAGGCCTTTAAAAGGCCTATTAATACAGAGGTTTTAGCTTCTATTGGCCCACTCTGGCTGCCAAGGCCTGTTACTACAGAGGTTATAGCCTCTATTCACATAAACCTAATACACTGTCTGGGGGGGGGGGGCAAATAACACATGATGGTTCAGGGAGTACTGTTGTGAGAGAAAAGAAAACAGGACCGATTTAGTAGTCTAAAATGTAAAAAGAAGAAACATTTGAGTTTATTCTATTTTCTCTGTGGTATGCTGTGGCCCTGGGGCAGACATAATGTTGCGACCATGGCTTGTCTCAGCACATCCCAGCTCTGTTATGCTCTGTTCTGTGTCTTCCTTATTGGAGAAAAGCCTTACTAACACAGATTGGCTAACTTGTATGAGACACCACAGCCATTGAACAGTAGGAGCTGGCCCTATTCTTACGTAACAACATGTAATAAAATGCTTCCCACGCTTTGTACAGTTTGATATTTAGTCAATATGAATATGCTGTTGTATTTGGAAGATATGCCAACTGAGATATAGGTTTTATTGACTGAGTAGTTTGTCTGGTTCTAGCTGAATAGAACTGACTGCCACTGCTCTGTCTCTGATTGGTCAGTTTGCAGGAATCTAATTTGTTCTGTCCCTCTGATTTGGTTAGATCTTTATCACAGTGAACTGTCTAAGTACAGACTTCTCGTCTCAGAAGGGGGTGAAGGGTCTTCCTCTGATGATCCAGATTGACACATACAGTTACAACAACCGCAGCAACAAGCCACTCCACAGAGCCTACTCTCAGATCAAGGTCTTCTGTGACAAGGTGAGTTTCTCTCTCTGACCTCTGATCTCTAGCTCCGTCATGACCCACTTCACTAATTAACTTTTAGTCCTGAAGAGTTGCTTTTCGATCTTCAGATATCCTCCTTGCCCTATGATTCATCCTCCCCTATACTGTTAGAATCTCAGAATACATCCCAGAGTTTCTGACTCTCTGCATCCTCCTGGTGGCTTCGGCATGTTAAACAATCAACTAGAATTGCAATCTTTTCTCACAGAGTCTGGTGAGACTAGTTTCAAACTGTAATAATTATCATCAGTGCTGTTGGATGTGAAGCTGCATCACAGATCCATCCATCCACTCATGTATTTATTAATCCATCCATCTATTAGTTAATTTATTAATCAATACATCCATCCACTCATTAATTTATTAAATCATCCATCCACTCATTCATTTATTATTCCATTCATCCACTTATTCATTTATTAATCCATCCATCCATCCATCCACTTATTCATTTATTAATCCATCCATCCACTTATTCATTTATTAATCCATCCATCCATCCACTTATTCATTTATTAATCCATCCATCCACTTATTCATTTATTAATAGATCCATCCACACATTCATTAAAAAAAAATATAACCTTTATTTAAATAGACAAGTCAGTTAAAATCAAATTATTATTTACATTGATGGCCTACACCGGCCAAACCCAGACAATGCTGGGCCACTCATTAATTTATTAATCTCCATCCATCCATCCACTCATTAATTTATTAATCCATCCATCCATCTACTCACTAATTTATTAATCCAGCCATCATCCACTCGTTCATTTATTGATTCATCCATCCACACATTCATTTATTAATCCATCCATCCACTTATTCATTTATTAATCCATCCATCCACTTATTCATTTATTAATTCATACATCCACACATTCATTTATTCATCCATCCACCCACTTATTCATTTATTAATCCATCCATCCACTTATTCATTTATTAATCCATCCATCCACTTATTCATTTATTAATCCATCCATCCATTTATTCATTTATTAATCCATCCATCCACTTATTCATTTATTAATCCATCCATCCACGCATTCATTTATTAATTATCCATCCATCCACTTATTCATTTATTAATCCATCCATCCACTTATTCATTTATTAATCCATCCATCCACTTATTCATTTATTAATCCATCCATCCACTTATTCATTTATTAATCCATCCATCCACTTATTCATTTATTAATCCATCCATCCATCCACGCATTCATTTATTAATTATCCATCCATCCACTTATTCATTTATTAATCCATCCATCCACTTATTCATTTATTAATCCATCCATCCACTTATTCATTTATTAATCCATCCATCCACTTATTCATTTATTAATCCATCCATCCACTTATTCATTTATTAATCCATCCATCCACTTATTCATTTATTAATCCATCCATCCACTTATTCATTTTTTCATCCATCCATCCACTTATTCATTTTTTCATCCATCCATCCACTTATTCATTTATTAATCCATCCATCCACTTATTCATTTATTAATCCATCCATCCACGCATTCATTTATTAATCCATCCATCCACGCATTCATTTTTTTTTATGTAACCTTTATTTAAATAGACAAGTCAGTTAAAATCAAATTCTTATTTAGATTGATGGCCTACACTGGCCAAACCCAGACAACACTGGGCCACTCATTAATTTATTAATCTCCATCCATCCATCCATCCACTCATTAATTTATCAATCCATCCATCCATCTACTCACTAATTTATTAATCCATCCATCATCCACTCATTCATTTATTGATCCATCCATCATCCACTCAACCCATTTATTAATCCATCCACTCATTCATTTATTTATTCATCCATCCATCCACTCATTCATTTAATAATCCATCCATTCATCCACACATTCATTTATTCATCCATCCATTGATCCACTCATTCATTTATTGATCCATCCATTGATCCACTCATTCATTTATTGATCCATCCATTCATACACTCATTAATTTAACAAACCATTCACTCATTAATTTATTAATCCATCCATCCATCCATCCACTCATTCAATTATTAATCCATCCATCATCCAGTCATCCATTTATTCATCCATCTATCCACTCATTCATTTATTAATCCATCCATCCATCCACTCATTCATTTATTAATCCATCCATCCATCCACTCATTGGTTTATTGATCGATCCAATCATAATTTTATTCATTTGGGAATCCATCCACCCATTCATGTATTCATCCATCATCAACCAACCACTCATTCATTTATTAATTCATCCCTCCATCCATCTATTCATTTATTTATTAATCCATCCATCCATCCACTCATTCATTTAATAATCCATCCATCCATCGACTCATTCATATATTAATCCATTATCCATATTTTAATTTATTTGTTAATCAATCAATCCATCTTCTCATTCATTTATTCATCCATCCATCCATCCACTTATTCATTTATTAATCCATCCATCCACTTATTCATTTTTTAATCCATCCATCCATCCACTTATTCATTTATTTATCCATCCATCCACTCGTTCATTTATTAATCCATCCATCCACTTATTCATTTATTAATCCACCCATCCATCCACTCATTCATAAATTATTCCATCGATACATCCACTCACTCATATTTATCCATCCGCTTCTTCATTCATATATTATTCCGTCCATCCACTCATTCATATATTAATTCATCGTCCCATCCATCCATACATACTGTCACGTTCTGACCTTTTGTCATACATACTGTCACGTTCTGAGCCGCCACCGAGGACAGACACCCACCCAGACCCTCCCCTATAGGTTCAGGTTTTCCACCTTGGGGGGAGGGAGGGGGGGTTAGTTATTTTGTTATATCTTTGTTTTAATATGGTCAGGGCTTGAGTTGTGTGGGTGGTCTATGTTCCATTTTCTATGTTGTGTTTGCGTTTGGCCTGGTATGGTTCTCAATCAGAGGCGGGTGTCGTTAGTTGTCTCTGATTGAGAATCATACTTAGGTATCCTTTTCCCACTTGTGTTGCGTGGGTGTTTATTTTCTGTTCTGTGTTAGTATTTCACCGTTCAGGACTGTTTTTGTTTCGTTCTCGTGTTTTGTTGGTTTTGTTCGAGTATTCGTTTTGATTAAAAGAGAATATGAATACTTATCACGC
Source organism: Oncorhynchus tshawytscha (assembly GCF_018296145.1). Classification (NCBI taxonomy): domain Eukaryota; kingdom Metazoa; phylum Chordata; class Actinopteri; order Salmoniformes; family Salmonidae; genus Oncorhynchus; species Oncorhynchus tshawytscha. The sequence continues at coordinate 40,904,390 of NC_056459.1, forward strand.
TGGTCACCTTGGTCCTCCTCTCTCTCTCCCAACGACAAACGTTACACATACATCCAGTCATTATTTTTTTTAAACCATCCATCCATTCAAAAATGTATTTATTAATTCATCCATCCATTCATTCATTTACCAATCCATCCATCCTTCCATCACTTATTCATTTAATAATCCATTCTTCCACTCATTAATTTATACATCTTCTCATTCATTTATAAATACATACATACATACATCCGTCCACCCATTCATTTTTTTATCCATCCATCCGTCAATTTATTTATTGGTTAATCCAACCATCCGTTCACTCATTCATTTATTAATCCCTCCATCTATCCACATATTAATTTATCCATCCAACCAACCACTCATTAATTTTTTAATCCATCCATCCATCCACATTTTAATTTATTCATCCATCCACTCATTCATTTAATAATCCAGCCATCCAATCATTAATATGTTTGTGTGTTCCAGGGAGCTGAGAGGAAGATCAGAGATGAGGAAAGGAAACAGAACCGCAGGAAGACTAAAGGTTAGACACTAAATTACCTGTACAGTTACCTACAACTTTACCTAGACTAGTACCTACAATTTTAACTACAACTATACCTACAACTTTACATACACTATAACCTGTACAGTTACCTACAACTTTACCTACAATGTTACCTGTACTGTTACCTGTACTGTTACCTACACTGTTACCTGTACTGTTACCTAAAACTTTGCCTACTCTGTTACCTGTAATGTTACCTGTACAGTTACCTACACTGTTACCTGTACTGTTACCTACAACTTAACCTACACTATTACCTGTACTGTTACCTGTACTGTTAAATGTACTGTTACCTGTATTGTTACCTGTATTGTTACCTGTACTGTTACCTGTACTGTTATCTGTACTGTTACCTGTATTGTTACCTGTACTGTTACCTGTACTGTTATCTGTACTGTTATCTGTACTGTTACCTGTATTGTTACCTGTATTGTTACCTGTACTGTTACCTGTACTGTTACCTATAATATTACCTGTACTGTTACCTGTACTGTTAACTACAACGTGTTACCTGTACTGTTACCTGTAAATCAAATCAAATCAAATCAAATCACATCAAATCAAATTTTATTTGTCACATACACATGGTTAGCAGATGTTAATGCGAGTGTAGCGAAATGCTTGTGCTTCTAGTTCCGACAATGCAGTAATAACCAAGAAGTAATCTAACTAACAATTCCAAAACTACTGTCTTATACACAGTGTAAGGGGATAAAGAATATGTACATAAGGATATATGAATGAGTGATGGTACAGAGCAGCATAGGCAAGATACAGTAGCTGATATTGAGTACAGTATATACATATGAGATGAGTATGTAAACAAAGTGGCATAGTTAAAGTGGCTAGTGATACATGTATTACATAAGGATGCAGTCGATGATATAGAGTACAGTATATACGTATGCATATGAGATGAATAATGTAGGGTATGTAAACATTATATAAGGTAGCATTGTTTAAAGTGGCTAGTGATATATTTACATCATTTCCCATCAATTCCCATTATTAAAGTGGCTGGAGTTGAGTCAGTGTCAGTGTGTTGGCAGCAGCCACTCAATGTTAGTGGTGGCTGTTTAACAGTCTGATGGCCTTGAGATAGAAGCTGTTTTTCAGTCTCTCGGTCCCAGCTTTGATGCACCTGTACTGACCTCGCCTTCTGGATGATAGCGGGGTGAACAGGCAGTGGCTCGGGTGGTTGATGTCCTTGATGATTTTTATGGCCTTTCTGTAACATCGGGTGGTGTAGGTGTCCTGGAGGGCAGGTAGTTTGCCCCCAGTGATGCGTTGTGCAGACCTCACCACCCTCTGGAGAGCCTTACGGTTGTGGGCGGAGCAGTTGCCGTACCAGGCGGTGATACAGCCCGACAGGATGCTCTCGATTGTGCATCTGTAGAAGTTTGTGAGTGCTTTTGGTGACAAGCCGAATTTCTTCAGCCTCCTGAGGTTGAAGAGGCACTGCTGCACCTTCTTCACGATGCTGTCTGTGTGAGTGGACCAATTCAGTTTGTCTGTGATGTGTATGCCGAGGAACTTAAAACTTGCTCCCCTCTCCACTACTGTTCCATCGATGTGGATAGGGGGGTGTTCCCTCTGCTGTTTCCTGAAGTCCACAATCATCTCCTTAGTTTTGTTGACGTTGAGTGTGAGGTTATTTTCCTGACACCACACTCCAAGGGCCCTCACCTCCTCCCTGTAGGCCGTCTCGCCGTTGTTGGTAATCAAGCCTACCACTGTTGTGTCGTCCGCAAACTTGATGATTGAGTTGGAGGCGTGCGTGGCCACGCAGTCGTGGGTGAACAGGGAGTACAGGAGAGGGCTCAGAACGCACCCTTGTGGGGCCCCAGTGTTGAGGATCAGCGGAGAGGAGATGTTGTTGCCTACCTTCACCACCTGGGGGCGGCCCGTCAGGAAGTCCAGTACCCAGTTGCACAGGGCGGGGTCGGGACCCAGGGTCTCGAGCTTGATGACGAGCTTGGAGGGTACTATGGTGTTGAATGCCGAGCTGTAGTCGATTAACAGCATTCTCACATAGGTATTCCTCTTGTCCAGATGGGTTAGGGCAGTGTGCAGTGTGGTTGAGATTGCAACGTCTGTGGACCTATTTGGGCGGTAAGCAAATTGGAGTGGGTCTAGGGTGTCAGGTAGGGTGGAGGTGATATGGTCCTTGACTAGTCTCTCAAAGCACTTCATGATGACGGATGTGAGTGCTACGGGCGGTAGTCGTTTAGCTCAGTTACCTTAGCTTTCTTGGGAACAGGAACAATGGTGGCCCTCTTGAAGCATGTGGGAACAGCAGACTGGTATAGGGATTGATTGAATATGTCCGTAAACACACCGGCCAGCTGGTCTGCGCATGCTCTGAGGGCGCGGCTGGGGATGCCGTCTGGGCCTGCAGCCTTGCGAGGGTTAACACGTTTAAATGTCTTACTCACCTCGGCTGCAGTGAAGGAGAGACCGCATGTTTTCATTGCAGGCCGTGTCAGTGGCACTGTATTGTCCTCAAAGCGGGCAAAAAGTTATTTAGTCTGCCTGGGAGCAAGACATCCTGGTCCGTGACTGGGCTGGATTTCTTCCTGTAGTCCGTGATTGACTGTAGACCCTGCCACATGCCTCTTGTGTCTGAGCCGTTGAATTGAGATTCAACTTTGTCTCTGTACTGACGCTTAGCTTGTTTAATAGCCTTGCGGAGGGAATAGCTGCACTGTTTGTATTCAGTCATGTTACCAGACACCTTGCCCTGATTAAAAGCAGTGGTTCGCGCTTTCAGTTTCACACAAATGCTGCCATCAATCCACGGTTTCTGGTTAGGGAATGTTTTAAACGTTGCTATGGGAACGACATCTTCAACGCACGTTCTAATGAACTCGCACACCGAATCACCGTATTCGTCAATGTTGTTATTTGACGCAATACGAAACATCTCCCAGTCCACGTGATGGAGGCAGTCTTGGAGTGTGGAGTCAGCTTGGTCAGACCAGCGTTGAACAGACCTCAGTGTGGGAGCCTCTTGTTTTAGTTTCTGTCTGTAGGCAGGGATCAACAAAATGGAGTCGTGGTCAGCTTTACCGAAAGGGGGGCGGGGCAGGGCCTTATATGTCGGTAAAGTTGCAGGTAACTGTTAACTACACCGTCTGGACAAGAGGAATACTGTTAACTACACTGTTATCTGTACTGTTCCTGTATTGTTACCTGTAATGTTACCTGTACTGTTACCTACACTGCTACCTGTACTGTTCCTGTATTGTTACCTGTACTCTTACCTGTACTGTTACCTACAAATTTACCTACACTGTTACTGGTTTTGTTACCTGTTACCTGTATTGTTACCTGTACTGTTACCTGCACTGTTACCTGTACTGTTACCTGTATTGTTCCCTGTGCTGTTACCTACACTGTTACCTACACTGTTACCTGTATTGTTATCTGTACTGTTACCTGTACTGTTACCTGCACTTTTACATGTACTATTACCTGCACTGTTACCTGTATTGTTACCTGTACTGTTATCTGTACTGTTACCTACACTGTTACCTGTACTGTTCTTGTATTGTTACTTGTAATGTTACCTGTACTTCCTGTATTGTTACCTGTACTGTTACCTGTACTGTGTTACCTGCACTGTTACCTGTATTGTTACCTGTACTGTTACCTGTATTGTTACCTGTACTGTTACCTGTATTGTTACCTGTACTGTTCCTGTATTGTTACCTGTACTGTTACCTGTATTGTTACCTGTACTGTTCCTGTATTGTTACCTGTACTGTTACCTGTATTGTTATCTGTACTGTTCCTGTATTGTTACCTGTACTGTTACCTGTACTGTTACCTGTACTGTTACCTGTACTGTTACCTGTACTGTTACCTGTATTGTTATCTGTACTGTTACCTGTACTGTTACCTGCACTGTTACCTGTACTGTTACCTGTATTGTTACCTGTACTGTTACCTGTACTGTTACCTGTACTGTTACCTGTACTGTTACCTGTACTGTTACCTGTACTGTTACCTACAACTTTCCCTACACTGTTACCTGTAATGTTACCTGTACTGTCTCCTACACTGTTACCTACACGGTTACCTGTACTGTTACCGACAACTTAACCTACAATATTACCTGTACTGTTACCTGTACTGTTAACTGTATTGTTACCTGTACTGCTACCTGTATTGTTACCTTTATTGTTACCTGTATTGTTACCTGTACTGTTACCTGTACTGTTAACTGCACTGTTACCTGTACTGTTACCTGTACTGTTACTTACAACTTTACCTACCCTATTACCTGTGCTGTTACCTGTACTGTTACATGTACTGTTACCTGCACTGTTACCTGTGCTTTTACCTGTACTGTTACCTGTATTGTTACCTGTATTGTTACCTGTATTGTTACCTGTACTGTTACCTGTACTGTTACCTGTACTGTTACCTGTACTGTTACCGACAACTTTAGCTACACTGTTACCTGTACTGTTACCTACAACTTTACCGACACTGTTACCTGTAATGTTACCTGTACTGTATCTTACACTGTTACCTACACTGTTACCTGCATTGTTACCTGTACTGTTACCTGTATTGTTACCTGTATTGTTACCTGAATTTTTACCTGAATTGTTACCTGTATTGTTACCTGTAGTGTTACCTGCACTGTTAATTGTATTGTTACCTGTATTGTTACCTGCACTGTTACCTGTATTGTTACCTGTATTGTTACCTGTATTGTTACCTGCACTGTTACCTGTACTGTTACCTGTACTGTTACCGACAACTTTACCTACACTGTTACCTGTATTGTTACCTGTACTGTTACCTGTAGTGTTACCTGCACTGTTACCTGTATTGTTACCTGTATTGTTACCTGTACTGTTACCTGTATTGTTACCTGTACTGTTACCTGTATATATTTCTAAGTGATTTAAAGTGCCAATCTGCACTTAAAACAATAAGAAAGTGGCCACCCCTCCACTGTTTTTGTAAAATGCTGAGGGATTGGGCTGGAGATGTCCTTGTATGTGTGCTTACACAACACAGGTTTATATTTCCTTTGATGGAAATCCATGTGATCTCACTACTGTTGTGTGTTCCAGGTAAGGATGGAGGGCTAGGGGTGATAACTCTCCCTAAGAAGCCTGACACCACCTACTTCAAGACCATGACTGACTTGGAGGCCCAGCCTGTACTCTTCATCCCTGATGTCCACTTTGGAAACCTGCAGAGGGCTGGACAGGTCAGATACACAGGCACATCGGGAGTGTCTCCCAAATGGTCCCTATACGCTTATAGTGCACTTTTTAGGGAATAGGTTGCCATTTTGGACAGGAATAGGAAAGCTAATCATGTGAACCTTAAAAAATGTTTTTTTAAATATATTTTCAACAACCAACATTAGCCTACAGATGAACTTAATGTGTTAGGCTGCAGTCTGTCAAGGGTCTGCTGTTCCTAAATCTAACATGAATGGTACTGTAGAATCAATGTCTGGCTTAGACTGTGTTTAACCAGAATGCTAGCTAAAATGGCCTTATCTTTCAGTGTCCATTGGAATCTGTAGGTTAGAATATGTCACAACTTCCTTCATCTGTCACATCAGACCTTTGCTGATACGTTATGGGTCTTACGATGCCTTGGTTAACTTATCAACAATCTGATATGGTCTAACGATGCCTTGGTTAACTTATGAAAGATCTGATATGATCTAACGATGCCTTGGTTAACTTATCAATGATCTGATACGGTCTAACGATGCCGTGGTTAACGTATCAATGATCTGATACGTTCTAACGATGCCTTGGTTAACTTATCAACAATCTGATATGGTCTAACGATGCCTTGGTTAACTTATCAATGATCTGATTTGGTCTAACGATGCCTTGGTTAACTTATCAACAATCTGATACGGTCTAACGATGCCTTGGTTAACTTATCAACAGTCTGATATGGTCTAACGATGCCTTAGTTAACTTATGAAAGATCTGATACATTATCGGTCTAACGATGCCTTGGTTAACTTATCAATGATCTGATATGGTCTCACGATATCTTCGTTAACTTATCAACAATCTGATACGGTCTAACGATGCCTTGGTTAACTTATCAACAATCTGATACGGTCTAACGGTGCCTTGGTTAACTTATCAATGATCTGATATGGTCTAACGATGCCTTGGTTAACTTATCAACAATCTGATATGGTCTAACGGCGCCTTGGTTAACTTTTCATTGATCTGATTTGGTCTAACGATGCCTTGGTTAACTTATCAACAATCTGATACGGTCTAACGATGCCTTGGTTAACTTATCAACAATCTGATACGGTCTAACGATGCCTTCGTTAACTTATCAACAAACTGATATGGTCTAATGGTGCCTTGGTTAACTTTTCAATGATCTGATACGGTCTAACGATGCCTTGGTTAACTTATCAACAATCTGATACGGTCTAACGATGCCTTGGTTAACTTATCAACAATCTTACACGGTCTATCGATGCCTTGTTAACTTATCAATGATCTGATATGGTCTAACGATGCCTTGGTTAACTTATCAACAATCTGATATGGTCTAACGGCGCCTTGGTTAACTGATGAAAGATCTGACTTATTATCGGTCTAACGATACCTTGGTTAACTTATCAAATCTGATATGGTCTAACGATGCCTTGGTTAACTTATGAAAGATCTGATACATTATCGGTCTAACGATGCCTTGGTTAACCTATCAACAAACTGATATGGTCTAACGGTGCCTTGGTTAACTTATCAATGATCTGATACGGTCTAACGATGCCTTGGTTAACTTATCAACAATCTGATACGGTCTAACGGTGACTTGGTTAACTTATCAATGATCTGATACGGTCTAACGATGCCTTGGTTAACTTATGAAAGATCTGATATGGTCTAACGATGCCTTGGTTAACTTATCAACAATCTGATACGGTCTAATGATGCCTTGGTTAACTTATCAACAATCTGATACGGTCTAACGATGCCTTGGTTAACTTATGAAGATCTGATACATTATCGGTAAAACGATGCCTTGGTTAACTTATCAATGATCTGATATGGTCTAATGATGGCTTGGTTAACTTATAAACAATCTGATATGGTCTAACAGTGCCTTGGTAACTGATGAAAGATCTGATGCATTATCGGTCTAACGATGCCTTGGTTAACTTATCAATGATCTGATATGGTCTAACGATGCCTTGGTTAACTTATCAACAAACTGATTTGGTCTAATGGTGCCTTGGTTAACTTTTCAATGATCTGATACGGTCTAAAGATGCCTTGGTTAACTTTTCAATGATCTGATATGGTCTAACGATGCCTTGGTTAACTTATCAACAATCTGATATGTTCTAACGATGCCTTGGTTAACTCATCAATGATCTGATATGGTATAACGATGCCTTGGTTAACTCATCAATGATCTGATATGGTCTAACGATGCCTTGGTTAACTCATCAATGATCTGATATGGTCTAACGATGCCTTGGTTAACTTATCAACAATTTGATACGGTCTAACGATGCCTTGGTTAACTTATCAACAATCTGATATGTTCTAACGATGCCTGGTTAACTTATCAACAATCTGATATGATCTAACGGTGCCTTGGTTAACTTATGAAAGATCTGATTCATCATCGGTCTAACGATACCCGTTAACTTATCAACGATCTGATACGGTGCCTTGGTTAACTGATGAAAGATCTGATGCATTATCGATCTAACGATGTCTTCGTTAACTTATCAATGATCTGATATGGTCTAACGATGCCTTGGTTAACTTATCAATGATCTGATATGATCTAACGGTGCCTTGGTTAACTTATGAAAGATCTGATTCATCATCGGTCTAACGATGCCTTGGTTAACTTATCAACAATCTGATATGGTCTAACGATGCCTTGGTTAACTTATCAATGATCTGATATGGTCTAACAATGCCTTGGTTAACTTATCAACAATCTGATATGGTCTAACGATACCTTGGTTAACTTATCAATGATCTGATATGGTCTAAAGATGCCTTGGTTAACTTATCAATGATCTGATATGGTCTAACGATGCCTTGGTTAACTTATCAATGATCTGATATGGTCTAACGGTGCCTTGGTTAACTTATGAAAGATCTGATACATTATCGGTAAAACGATGCCTTGGTTGACTTATAAATGATCTGATATGGTCTAACGGTGCCTTGGTTAACTGATGAAAGATCTGATGCATTATCGGTCTAACGATGCCTTGGTTAACTTTTCAATGATCTTATATGGTCTAACGATGCCTTGGTTAACTTATCAATGATCTGATATGGTCTAAAGATGCCTTGGTTAAATTATCAATGATCTGATATGGTCTAACGATGCCTTGGTTAACTTATCAATGATCTGATACGGTCTAACGATGCCTTGGTTAACTTATCAACAATCTGATATGGTCTAACGATGCCTTGGTTAACTTATGAAAGATCTGATATGGTCTAACGATGCCTTGGTTAACTTATCAACAATCTGATACGGTCTAATGATGCCTTGGTTAACTTATCAACAATCTGATACGGTCTAACGATGCCTTGGTTAACTTATCAACAATCTTCTACGGTCTAACGATGCCTTGGTTAACTTATCAACAATCTGATATGGTCTAACGATGCCTTGGTTAACTTATCAATGATCCGATATGGTCTAACGATGCTTTGGTTAACTTATCAACAATCTGATACGGTCTAACGATGCCTTGGTTAACTTATCAACAATCTGATATGGTCTAGCGATGCCTTGGTTAACTTATGAAAGATCTGATATGGTCTAACAATGCCTTGGTTAACTTATCAACAATCTGATATGGTCTAACAATGCCGTGGTTAACTTATGAAAGATCTGATACATTATCGGTCTAACGATGCCTTGGTTAACTTATCAACAATCTGATATGGTCTAAGCGATGCCTTGGTTAACTTATGAAAGATCTGATATGGTCTAACAATGCCTTGGTTAACTTATCAACAATCTTATACGGTCTAACGATGCCTTGGTTAACTTAATCAACAATCTGATATGGTCTAACGGTGGCTTGGTTAACTTATGAAAGATCTGATACATTATCGGTAAAACGATGCCTTGGTTAACTTATGAAAGATCTGATACATTATCGGTAAAACGATGCCTTGGTTAACTTATCAATGATCTGATATGGTCTAATGATGCCTTGGTTAACTTATCAACGATCTGATATGGTCTAACAGTGCCTTGGTAACTGATGAAAGATCTGATGCATTATCAGTCTAACGATGCCTTGGTTAACTTATCAATGATCTGATATGGTCTAACGATGCCTTGGTTAACTTATCAATGATCTGATTTGGTCTAACGATGCCTTGGTTAACTTATCAACAAACTGATATGGTCTAATGGTGCCTTGGTTAACTTTTCAATGATCTGATACGGTCTAACGATGCCTTGGTTAACTTATCAACAATCTGATACGGTCTAACGATGCCTTGGTTAACTTATCAACAGTCTGATATGGTCTAACGATGCCTTGGTTAACTTATCAACAATCTGATACGGTCTAACGATGCCTTGGTTAACTTATCAACAGTCTGATATGGTCTAACGATGCCTTAGTTAACTTATGAAAGATCTGAAACATTATCGGTCTAACGATGCCTTGGTTAACTTATCAACAATCTGATATGGTCTAACAGTGCCTTGGTAACTGATGAAAGATCTGATGCATTATCAGTCTAACGATGCCTTGGTTAACTTATCAATGATCTGATATGTTCTAACGATGCCTTGGTTAACTTATCAACAAACTGATATGGTCTAATGGTGCCTTGGTTAACTTTTCAATGATCTGATATGGTCTAACGATGCCTTGGTTAACTTATCAACAATCTTATACGGTCTAACGATGCCTTGGTTAACTTATCAATGATCTGATATGGTCTAACGATGCCTTGGTTAACTTATCAACAGTCTGATATGGTCTAAAGATGCCTTGGTTAACTTATCAATGATCTGATATGGTCTAACGATGCCTTGGTTAACTTATCAATGATCTGATACGGTCTAACGATGCCTTGGTTAACTTATCAACAATCTGATATGGTCTAACGATGCCTTGGTTAACTTATGAAAGATCTGATATGGTCTAACGATGCCTTGGTTAACTTATCAACAATCTGATACGGTCTAATGATGCCTTGGTTAACTTATCAACAATCTGATACGGTCTAACGATGCCTTGGTTAACTTATCAACAATCTTCTATGGTCTAGCGATGCCTTGGTTAACTTATGAAAGATCTGATATGGTCTAACGATGCCTTGGTTAACTTATCAACAATCTGATATGGTCTAACAATGCCGTGGTTAACTTATGAAAGATCTGATACATTATCGGTCTAACGATGCCTTGGTTAACTTATCAATGATCTGATATGGTCTAACGATATCTTCGTTAACTTATCAACAATCTTATACGGTCTAACGATGCCTTGGTTAACTAATCAACAATCTGATATGGTCTAACGGTGGCTTGGTTAACTTATGAAAGATCTGATACATTATCGGTAAAACGATGCCTTGGTTAACTTATGAAAGATCTGATACATTATCGGTAAAACGATGCCTTGGTTAACTTATCAATGATCTGATATGGTCTAATGATGCCTTGGTTAACTTATCAACGATCTGATATGGTCTAACAGTGCCTTGGTAACTGATGAAAGATCTGATGCATTATCAGTCTAACGATGCCTTGGTTAACTTATCAATGATCTGATATGGTCTAACGATGCCTTGGTTAACTTATCAACAAACTGATATGGTCTAATGGTGCCTTGGTTAACTTTTCAATGATCTGATACGGTCTAACGATGCCTTGGTTAACTTATCAACAATCTGATACGGTCTAACGATGCCTTGGTTAACTTATGAAAGATCTGATACATTATCGGTAAAACGATGCCTTGGTTAACTTATCAATGATCTGATATGGTCTAACGATGCCTTGGTTAACTTATCAATGATCTGATATGGTCTAACGATGCCTTGGTTAACTTATCAATGATCTTATATGGTCTAACGATGCCTTGGTTAACTTATCAATGATCTGATACGGTCTATGCCTTGGTTAACTTATCAACAATCTGATATGGTCTAACGATGCCTTGGTTAACTTATGAAAGATCTGATATGGTCTAACGATGCCTTGGTTAACTTATCAACAATCTGATATGGTCTAACAATGCCTTGGTTAACTTATCAACAATCTTCTACGGTCTAGCGATGCCTTGGTTAACTTATGAAAGATCTGATATGGTCTAACGATGCCTTGGTTAACTTATCAACAATCTGATATGGTCTAACAATGCCGTGGTTAACTTATGAAAGATCTGATACATTATCGGTCTAACGATGCCTTGGTTAACTTATCAATGATCTGATATGGTCTAACGATATCTTCGTTAACTTATCAACAATCTTATACGGTCTAACGATGCCTTGGTTAACTAATCAACAATCTGATATGGTCTAACGGTGCCTTGGTTAACTTATGAAAGATCTGATACATTATCGGTAAAACGATGCCTTGGTTAACTTATGAAAGATCTGATACATTATCGGTAAAACGATGCCTTGGTTAACTTATCAATGATCTGATATGGTCTAATGATGCCTTGGTTAACTTATCAACGATCTGATATGGTCTAACAGTGCCTTGGTAACTGATGAAAGATCTTATGCATTATCAGTCTAACGATGCCTTGGTTAACTTATCAATGATCTGATATGGTCTAACGATGCCTTGTTAACTTATCAACAATCTGATTTGGTCTAACGATGCCTTGGTTAACTTATCAACAAACTGATATGGTCTAATGGTGCCTTGGTTAACTTATCAATGATCTGATATGGTCTAACGATGCCTTGGTTAACTTATCAATGATCTGATATGGTCTAACGATGCCTTGGTTAACTTATCAACAAACTGATATGGTCTAATGATGCCTTGGTTAACTTATCAATGATCTGATATGGTCTAACGATGCCTTGGTTAACTTATCAATGATCTGATTTGGTCTAACGATGCCTTGGTTAACTTATCAACAAACTGATATGGTCTAATGGTGCCTTGGTTAACTTATCAACAAACTGATATGGTCTAATGGTGCCTTGGTTAACTTATCAATGATCTGATATGGTCTAACGATGCCTTGGTTAACTTATCAATGATCTGATATGGTCTAACGGTGCCTTGGTTAACTTATCAATGATCTGATATGGTCTAACGATGCCTTGGTTAACTTATCAATGATCTGATACGGTCTAACGATGCCTTGGTTAACTTATCAACAATCTGATATGGTCTAACGATGCCTTGGTTAACTTATGAAAGATCTGATATGGTCTAACGATCTGTTAACTTATCAACAATCTATACGGTCTAATGATGCCTTGGTTAACTTATCAACAATCTGATACGGTCTAACGATGCCTTGGTTAACTTATCAACAATCTTCTACGGTCTAACGATGCCTTGGTTAACTTATCAACAATCTGATATGGTCTAACGATGCCTTGGTTAACTTATCAATGATCGATATGGTCTAACGATGCTTTGGTTAACTTATCAACAATCTGATACGGTCTAACGATGCCTTGGTTAACTTATCAACAATCTGATATGGTCTAACGATGCCTTGGTTAACTTATGAAAGATCTGATTTGGTCTAACGATGCCTTGGTTAACTTATCAACAATCTGATACGGTCTAACAATGCCTTGGTTAACTTATCAATATCTGATACATTATCGGTCTAACGATGCCTTGGTTAACTTATCAATGATCTGATATGGTCTAACGATATCTTCGTTAACTTATCAACAATCTTATACGGTCTAACGATGCCTTGGTTAACTAATCAACAATCTGATATGGTCTAACGGTGGCTTGGTTAACTTATGAAAGATCTGATACATTATCGGTAAAACGATGCCTTGGTTAACTTATGAAAGATCTGATACATTGTCGGTAAAACGATGCCTTGGTTAACTTATCAATGATCTGATATGGTCTAATGATGCCTTGGTTAACTTATCAACGATCTGATATGGTCTAACAGTGCCTTGGTAACTGATGAAAGATCTGATGCATTATCAGTCTAACGATGCCTTGGTTAACTTATCAATGATCTGATATGGTCTAACGATGCCTTGGTTAACTTATCAATGATCTGATTTGGTCTAACGATGCCTTGGTTAACTTATCAACAAACTGATATGGTCTAATGGTGCCTTGGTTAACTTATCAATGATCCGATATGGTCTAACGATGCCTTGGTTAACTTATCAACAATCTGATACGGTCTAACGATGCCTTGGTTAACTTATCAATGATCTGATATGGTCTAACGATGCCTTGGTTAACTTATCAACAATCTGATACGGTCTAACGATGCCTTGGTTAACTTATCAACAGTCTGATATGGTCTAACGATGCCTTAGTTAACTTATGAAAGATCTGATACATTATCGGTCTAACGATGCCTTGGTTAACTTATCAACAATCTGATACGGTCTAACGATGCCTTGGTTAACTTATCAACAATCTGATACGGTCTAACGATGCCTTGGTTAACTTATAAATGATCTGATTTGGTCTAACGATGCCTTGGTTAACTTATCAACAATCTGATACGGTCTAACAATGCCTTGGTTAACTTATCAATATCTGATATGGTCTAACGATGCCTTGGTTAACTTATCAATGATCTTATATGGTCTAACGATGCCTTGGTTAACTTATCAATGATCTGATATGGTCTAAAGATGCCTTGGTTAACTTATCAATGATCTGATATGGTCTAACGATGCCTTGGTTAACTTATCAATGATCTGATGCGGTCTAACGATGCCTTGGTTAACTTATCAACAATCTGATATGGTCTAACGATGCCTTGGTTAACTTATGAAAGATTTGATATGGTCTAACGATGCCTTGGTTAACTTATCAACAATCTGATACGGTCTAACGATGCCTTGGTTAACTTATCAACAATCTGATACGGTCTAACGATGCCTTGGTTAACTTATAAATGATCTGATTTGGTCTAACGATGCCTTGGTTAACTTATCAACAATCTGATACGGTCTAACAATGCCTTGGTTAACTTATCAATATCTGATACATTATCGGTCTAACGATGCCTTGGTTAACTTATCAATGATCTGATATGGTCTAACGATATCTTCGTTAACTTATCAACAATCTTATACGGTCTAACGATGCCTTGGTTAACTTATCAACAATCTTATACGGTCTAACGGTGCCTTGGTTAACTTATGAAAGATCTGATACATTATCGGTAAAACGATGCCTTGGTTAACTTATGAAAGATCTGATACATTGTCGGTAAAACGATGCCTTGGTTAACTTATCAATGATCTGATATGGTCTAATGATGCCTTGGTTAACTTATCAACGATCTGATATGGTCTAGCAGTGCCTTGGTAACTGATGAAAGATCTGATGCATTATCAGTCTAACGATGCCTTGGTTAACTTATCAATGATCTGATATGGTCTAACGATGCCTTGGTTAACTTATCAACAATCTGATACGGTCTAACGATGCCTTGGTTAACTTATCAACAGTCTGATATGGTCTAACGATGCCTTAGTTAACTTATGAAAGATCTGATACATTATTGGTCTAACGATGCCTTGGTTAACTTATCAATGATCTGATATGGTCTAACGATGCCTTGGTTAACTTATCAACAATCTGATATGGTCTGGTGCCTTGGTTAACTTATCAATGATCTGATATGGTCTAACGATGCCTTGGTTAACTTATCAATGATCTGATTTGGTCTAACGATGCCTTGGTTAACTTATCAACAAATCTGATATGGTCTGATGCCTTGGTTAACTAATATGGTCTAATGGTGCCTTGGTTAACTTATCAATGATCTGATATGGTCTAACGATGCCTTGGTTAACTTATCAATGATCTGATATGGTCTAAAGATGCCTTGGTTAACTTATCAATGATCTGATATGGTCTAACGATGCCTTGGTTAACTTATCAATGATCTGATACGGTCTAACGATGCCTTGGTTAACTTATCAACAATCTGATATGGTCTAACGATGCCTTGGTTAACTTATGAAAGATCTGATATGGTCTAACGATGCCTTGGTTAACTTATCAACAATCTGATACGGTCTAATGATGCCTTGGTTAACTTATCAACAATCTGATACGGTCTAACGATGCCTTGGTTAACTTATCAACAATCTGATATGGTCTAACGATGCCTTGGTTAACTTATCAACAATCTGATATCTGATGCCTTGGTAACTTATCAAACGATATGGTCTAACGATGCTTTGGTTAACTTATCAACAATCTGATACGGTCTAACGATGCCTTGGTTAACTTATCAACAATCTGATATGGTCTAGCGATGCCTTGGTTAACTTATGAAAGATCTGATATGGTCTAACAATGCCTTGGTTAACTTATCAACAATCTGATATGGTCTAACAATGCCGTGGTTAACTTATGAAAGATCTGATACATTATCGGTCTAACGATGCCTTGGTTAACTTATCAATGATCTGATATGGTCTAACGATATCTTCGTTAACTTATCAACAATCTTATACGGTCTAACGATGCCTTGGTTAACTAATCAACAATCTGATATGGTCTAACGGTGGCTTGGTTAACTTATGAAAGATCTGATACATTATCGGTAAAACGATGCCTTGGTTAACTTATGAAAGATCTGATACATTATCGGTAAAACGATGCCTTGGTTAACTTATCAATGATCTGATATGGTCTAATGATGCCTTGGTTAACTTATCAACGATCTGATATGGTCTAACAGTGCCTTGGTAACTGATGAAAGATCTGATGCATTATCAGTCTAACGATGCCTTGGTTAACTTATCAATGATCTGATATGGTCTAACGATGCCTTGGTTAACTTATCAATGATCTGATTTGGTCTAACGATGCCTTGGTTAACTTATCAACAAACTGATATGGTCTAATGGTGCCTTGGTTAACTTTTCAATGATCTGATACGGTCTAACGATGCCTTGGTTAACTTATCAACAATCTGATACGGTCTAACGATGCCTTGGTTAACTTATCAATGATCTGATTTCGTCTAACGATGCCTTGGTTAACTTATCAACAATCTGATACGGTCTAACGATGCCTTGGTTAACTTATCAACAGTCTGATATGGTCTAACGATGCCTTAGTTAACTTATGAAAGATCTGATACATTATCGGTCTAACGATGCCTTGGTTAACTTATCAACAATCTGATACGGTCTAACGATGCCTTGGTTAACTTATCAACAATCTTATACGGTCTAACGATGCCTTGGTTAACTTATCAACAATCTGATATGGTCTAACGATGCCTTGGTTAACTTATCAACAATCTGATACGGTCTAACGATGCCTTGGTTAACTTATCAACAGTCTGATATGGTCTAACGATGCCTTAGTTAACTTATGAAAGATCTGATACATTATCGGTCTAACGATGCCTTGGTTAACTTATCAATGATCTGATATGGTCTAACGATATCTTCGTTAACTTATGAAAGATCTGATACATTATCGGTAAAACGATGCCTTGGTTAACTTATGAAAGATCTGATACATTATCGGTAAAACGATGCCTTGGTTAACTTATCAATGATCTGATATGGTCTAATGATGCCTTGGTTAACTTATCAACAATCTGATATGGTCTAACAGTGCCTTGGTAACTGATGAAAGATCTGATGCATTATCAGTCTAACGATGCCTTGGTTAACTTATCAATGATCTGATATGTTCTAACGATGCCTTGGTTAACTTATCAACAAACTGATATGGTCTAATGGTGCCTTGGTTAACTTATCAACAATCTGATACGGTCTAACGATGCCTTGGTTAACTTATAAATGATCTGATTTGGTCTAACGATGCCTTGGTTAACTTATCAACAATCTGATACGGTCTAACAATGCCTTGGTTAACTTATCAATATCTGATATGGTCTAACGATGCCTTGGTTAACTTATCAATGATCTTATATGGTCTAACGATGCCTTGGTTAACTTATCAATGATCTGATATGGTCTAAAGATGCCTTGGTTAACTTATCAATGATCTGATACGGTCTAACGATGCCTTGGTTAACTTATCAACAATCTGATATGGTCTAACGATGCCTTGGTTAACTTATGAAAGATCTGATATGGTCTAACGATGCCTTGGTTAACTTATCAACAATCTGATACGGTCTAATGATGCCTTGGTTAACTTATCAACAATCTGATACGGTCTAACGATGCCTTGGTTAACTTATCAACAATCTGATACGGTCTAACGATGCCTTGGTTAACTTATCAACAATCTGATATGGTCTAACGATGCCTTGGTTAACTTATCAATGATCTGATATGGTCTAACGATGCCTTGGTTAACTTATCAACAATCTGATACGGTCTAACGATGCCTTGGTTAACTTATCAACAATCTGATATGGTCTAGCGATGCCTTGGTTAACTTATGAAAGATCTGATATGGTCTAACAATGCCTTGGTTAACTTATCAACAATCTGATATGGTCTAACAATGCCGTGGTTAACTTATGAAAGATCTGATACATTATCGGTCTAACGATGCCTTGGTTAACTTATCAATGATCTGATATGGTCTAACGATATCTTCGTTAACTTATCAACAATCTTATACGGTCTAACGATGCCTTGGTTAACTAATCAACAATCTGATATGGTCTAACGGTGGCTTGGTTAACTTATGAAAGATCTGATACATTATCGGTAAAACGATGCCTTGGTTAACTTATGAAAGATCTGATACATTATCGGTAAAACGATGCCTTGGTTAACTTATCAATGATCTGATATGGTCTAATGATGCCTTGGTTAACTTATCAACGATCTGATATGGTCTAACAGTGCCTTGGTAACTGATGAAAGATCTGATGCATTATCAGTCTAACGATGCCTTGGTTAACTTATCAATGATCTGATGGTCTATGCCTTGGTTAACTTATCAAATCTGATTTGGTCCGATGCCTTGGTTAACTTATCAACAATCTGATATGGTCTAATGGTGCCTTGGTTAACTTATCAATGATCTGATACGGTCTAACGATGCCTTGGTTAACTTATCAACAATCTGATACGGTCAACGATGCCTTGTTAACTTATCAATGGTGGTCTAACGATGCCTTGGTTAACTTATCAACAATCTGATACGGTCTAACGATGCCTTGGTTAACTTATCAACAGTCTGATATGGTCTAACGATGCCTTAGTTAACTTATGAAAGATCTGATACATTATCGGTCTAACGATGCCTTGGTTAACTTATCAACAATCTGATACGGTCTAACGATGCCTTGGTTAACTTATCAACAATCTTATACGGTCTAACGATGCCTTGGTTAACTTATCAACAATCTGATATGGTCTAACGATGCCTTGGTTAACTTATCAACAATCTGATACGGTCTAACGATGCCTTGGTTAACTTATCAACAGTCTGATATGGTCTAACGATGCCTTAGTTAACTTATGAAAGATCTGATACATTATCGGTCTAACGATGCCTTGGTTAACTTATCAATGATCTGATATGGTCTAACGATATCTTGTTAACTTATGAAAGATCTGATACATTATCGGTAAAACGATGCCTTGGTTAACTTATGAAAGATCTGATACATTATCGGTAAAACGATGCCTTGGTTAACTTATCAATGATCTGATATGGTCTAATGATGCCTTGGTTAACTTATCAACAATCTGATATGGTCTAACAGTGCCTTGGTAACTGATGAAAGATCTGATGCATTATCAGTCTAACGATGCCTTGGTTAACTTATCAATGATCTGATATGGTCTAACGATGCCTTGGTTAACTTATCAATAATCTGATATGGTCTAACGATGCCTTGGTTAACTTATCAATGATCTGATACGGTCTAACGATGCCTTGGTTAACTTATCAACAATCTGATATGGTCTAACGATGCCTTGGTTAACTTATCAATGATCTGATATGGTCTAACAATGCCTTGGTTAACTTATCAACAATCTGATATGGTCTAACGATACCTTGGTTAACTTATCAATGATCTGATATGGTCTAAAGATGCCTTGGTTAACTTATCAATGATCTGATATGGTCTAACGATGCCTTGGTTAACTTATCAATGATCTGATATGGTCTAACGGTGCCTTGGTTAACTTATCAACAATCTGATATGGTCTAACGATGCCTTGGTTAACTTATGAAAGATCTGATATGGTCTAACGATGCCTTGGTTAACTTATCAACAATCTGATACGGTCTAATGATGCCTTGGTTAACTTATCAACAATCTGATACGGTCTAACGATGCCTTGTTAACTTATCAACAATCTGATACGGTCTAACGATGCCTTGGTTAACTTATCAACAATCTGATATGGTCTAACGATGCCTTGGTTAACTTATCAATGATCTTATATGGTCTAACGATGCCTTGGTTAACTTATCAATGATCTGATATGGTCTAAAGATGCCTTGGTTAACTTATCAATGATCTGATATGGTCTAACGATGCCTTGGTTAACTTATCAATGATCTGATGCGGTCTAACGATGCCTTGGTTAACTTATCAACAATCTGATATGGTCTAACAATGCCGTGGTTAACTTATGAAAGATCTGATACATTATCGGTCTAACGATGCCTTGGTTAACTTATCAATGATCTGATATGGTCTAACGATATCTTCGTTAACTTATCAACAATCTTATACGGTCTAACGATGCCTTGGTTAACTAATCAACAATCTGATACATTATTGGTCTAACGATGCCTTGGTTAACTTATGAAAGATCTGATACATTATCGGTAAAACGATGCCTTGGTTAACTTATGAAAGATCTGATACATTATCGGTAAAACGATGCCTTGGTTAACTTATCAATGATCTGATATGGTCTAATGATGCCTTGTTAACTTATCAACGATCTGATATGGTCTAACAGTGCCTTGGTAACTGATGAAAGATCTGATGCATTATCAGTCTAACGATGCCTTGGTTAACTTATCAATGATCTGATATGGTCTAACGATGCCTTGGTTAACTTATCAACAATCTGATACGGTCTAACGATGCCTTGGTTAACTTATCAACAAACTGATATGGTCTAATGGTGCCTTGGTTAACTTTTCAATGATCTGATACGGTCTAACGATGCCTTGGTTAACTTATCAACAATCTGATACGGTCTAACGATGCCTTGGTTAACTTATCAATGATCTGATTTGGTCTAACGATGCCTTGGTTAACTTATCAACAATCTGATACGGTCTAACGATGCCTTGGTTAACTTATCAACAATCTTATACGGTCTAACGATGCCTTGGTTAACTTATCAACAATCTGATATGGTCTAACGATGCCTTGGTTAACTTATCAACAATCTGATACGGTCTAACGATGCCTTGGTTAACTTATCAACAGTCTGATATGGTCTAACGATGCCTTAGTTAACTTATGAAAGATCTGATACATTATCGGTCTAACGATGCCTTGGTTAACTTATCAATGATCTGATATGGTCTAACGATATCTTCGTTAACTTATGAAAGATCTGATACATTATCGGTAAAACGATGCCTTGGTTAACTTATGAAAGATCTGATACATTATCGGTAAAACGATGCCTTGGTTAACTTATCAATGATCTGATATGGTCTAATGATGCCTTGGTTAACTTATCAACAATCTGATATGGTCTAACAGTGCCTTGGTAACTGATGAAAGATCTGATGCATTATCAGTCTAACGATGCCTTGGTTAACTTATCAATGATCTGATATGTTCTAACGATGCCTTGGTTAACTTATCAACAAACTGATATGGTCTAATGGTGCCTTGGTTAACTTTTCAATGATCTGATACGGTCTAACGATGCCTTGGTTAACTTATCAATGATCTGAAACGATGCCTTGTTAACTTATCAACAATCTGATACGGTCTAACAATGCCTTGGTTAACTTATCAATGATCTTAACGATGCCTTGGTTAACTTATCAATGATCTGATATGGTCTAAAGATGCCTTGTTAACTTATCAATGATCTGATATGGTCTAACGATGCCTTGGTTAACTTATCAATGATCTGATACGGTCTAACGATGCCTTGGTTAACTTATCAACAATCTGATATGGTCTAACGATGCCTTGGTTAACTTATGAAAGATCTGATATGGTCTAACGATGCCTTGGTTAACTTATCAACAATCTGATACGGTCTAATGATGCCTTGGTTAACTTATCAACAATCTGATACGGTCTAACGATGCCTTGGTTAACTTATCAACAATCTGATATGGTCTAACGATGCCTTGGTTAACTTATCAATGATCTGATATGGTCTAACAATGCCTTGGTTAACTTATCAACAATCTGATATGGTCTAACAATGCCGTGGTTAACTTATGAAAGATCTGATACATTATCGGTCTAACGATGCCTTGGTTAACTTATCAATGATCTGATATGGTCTAACGATATCTTCGTTAACTTATCAACAATCTTATACGGTCTAGCGATGCCTTGGTTAACTTATGAAAGATCTGATACATTATCGGTCTAACGATGCCTTGGTTAACTTATGAAAGATCTGATACATTATCGGTAAAACGATGCCTTGGTTAACTTATGAAAGATCTGATACATTATCGGTAAAACGATGCCTTGGTTAACTTATCAATGATCTGATATGGTCTAATGATGCCTTGGTTAACTTATCAACGATCTGATATGGTCTAACAGTGCCTTGGTAACTGATGAAAGATCTGATGCATTATCAGTCTAACGATGCCTTGGTTAACTTATCAACAATCTGATACGGTCTAACGATGCCTTGGTTAACTTATCAATGATCTGATTTGGTCTAACGATGCCTTGGTTAACTTATCAACAATCTGATACGGTCTAACGATGCCTTGGTTAACTTATCAACAGTCTGATATGGTCTAACGATGCCTTAGTTAACTTATGAAAGATCTGATACATTATCGGTCTAACGATGCCTTGGTTAACTTATCAACAATCTGATACGGTCTAACGATGCCTTGGTTAACTTATCAACAATCTTATACGGTCTAACGATATCTTGGTTAACTTATCAACAATCTGATACGGTCTAATGATGCCTTGGTTAACTTATCAACAGTCTGATATGGTCTAACGATGCCTTAGTTAACTTATGAAAGATCTGATACATTATCGGTCTAACGATGCCTTGGTTAACTTATCAATGATCTGATACGGTCTAACGATGCCTTGGTTAACTTATCAACAGTCTGATATGGTCTAACGATGCCTTAGTTAACTTATGAAAGATCTGATACATTATCGGTAAAACGATGCCTTGTTAACTTATGAAAGATCTGATACATTATGGTAAAACGATGCCTTGGTTAACTTATCAACGATCTGATATGGTCTAACAGTGCCTTGGTAACTGATGAAAGATCTGATGCATTATCAGTCTAACGATGCCTTGGTTAACTTATCAATGATCTGATATGGTCTAACGATGCCTTGGTTAACTTATCAACAAACTGATATGGTCTAATGGTGCCTTGGTTAACTTTTCAATGATCTGATACGGTCTAACGATGCCTTGGTTAACTTATCAACAATCTGATATGGTCTAACAGTGCCTTGGTAACTGATGAAAGATCTGATGCATTATCAGTCTAACGATGCCTTGGTTAACTTATCAACAATCTGATACGGTCTAACGATGCCTTGGTTAACTTATCAACAGTCTGATATGGTCTAACGATGCCTTAGTTAACTTATGAAAGATCTGATACATTATCGGTCTAACGATGCCTTGGTTAACTTATCAACAATCTGATACGGTCTAACGATGCCTTGGTTAACTTATCAACAATCTTATACGGTCTAACGATGCCTTGGTTAACTTATCAACAATCTGATATGGTCTAACGATGCCTTGGTTAACTTATCAACAATCTGATACGGTCTAACGATGCCTTGGTTAACTTATCAACAGTCTGATATGGTCTAACGATGCCTTAGTTAACTTATGAAAGATCTGATACATTATCGGTCTAACGATGCCTTGGTTAACTTATCAATGATCTGATATGGTCTAACGATATCTTCGTTAACTTATCAACAATCTGATAAGGTCTAACGGTGCCTTGGTTAACTTATGAAAGATCTGATACATTATCGGTAAAACGATGCCTTGGTTAACTTATCAATGATCTGATATGGTCTAATGATGCCTTGGTTAACTTATCAACAATCTGATATGGTCTAACAGTGCCTTGGTAACTGATGAAAGATCTGATGCATTATCAGTCTAACGATGCCTTGGTTAACTTATCAATGATCTGATATGTTCTAACGATGCCTTGGTTAACTTATCAACAAACTGATATGGTCTAATGGTGCCTTGGTTAACTTATCAATGATCTGATGGTCTAACGATGCCTTGGTTAACTTATCAACAATCTTATACGGTCTAGCGATGCCTTGGTTAACTTATGAAAGATCTGATACATTATCGGTCTAACGATGCCTTGGTTAACTTATCAACAATCTGATACGGTCTAACGATGCCTTGGTTAACTTATCAACAGTCTGATATGGTCTAACAATGCCTTAGTTAACTTATGAAAGATCTGATACATTATCGGTCTAACGATGCCTTGGTTAACTTATCAACAATCTGATATGGTCTAACGATGCCTTGGTTAACTTATCAACAATCTGATACGGTCTAACGATGCCTTGGTTAACTTATCAACAATCTGATACGGTCTAACGATGCCTTGGTTAACTTATCAATGATCTGATTTGGTCTAACGATGCCTTGGTTAACTTATCAACAGTCTGATATGGTCTAACGATGCCTTAGTTAACTTATGAAAGATCTGATACATTATCGGTCTAACAATGCCTTGGTTAACTTATCAATGATCTGATATGGTCTAACGATATCTTCGTTAACTTATCAACAATCTTATACGGTCTAACGGTGCCTTGGTTAACTTATCAATGATCTGATATGTTCTAACGATGCCTTGGTTAACTTATCAACAAACTGATATGGTCTAATGGTGCCTTGGTTAACTTTTCAATGATCTGATACGGTCTAACGATGCCTTGGTTAACTTATCAACAATCTGATACGGTCTAACGATGCCTTGGTTAACTTATCAACAATCTGATATGGTCTAACGATGCCTTGGTTAACTTATCAACAATCTGATACGGTCTAACGATGCCTTGGTTAACTTATCAACAGTCTGATATGGTCTAACGATGCCTTCGTTAACTTATCAACAATCTGATACGGTCTAACGATGCCTTGGTTAACTTATCAACAATCTGATACGGTCTAACGATGCCTTGGTTAACTTATCAACAATCTTATACGGTCTAACGATGCCTTGGTTAACTTATCAATGATCTGATATGGTCTAACGATATCTTCGTTAACTTATCAACAATCTGATACGGTCTAACGATGCCTTGGTTAACTTATCAACAATCTGATACGGTCTAACGATGCCTTGGTTAACTTATCAACAATCTTATACGGTCTAATGATGCCTTGGTTAACTTATCAACAATCTGATATGGTCTAACGATGCCTTGATTAACTTATCAATGATCCGATATGGTCTAACGATGCCTTGGTTAACTTATCAACAATCTGATACGGTCTAACGATGCCTTGGTTAACTTATCAACAGTCTGATATGGTCTAACGATGCCTTAGTTAACTTATGAAAGATCTGATACATTATCGGTCTAACGATGCCTTGGTTAACTTATCAATGATCTGATATGGTCTAACGATATCTTCGTTAACTTATCAACAATCTTATACGGTCTAACGATGCCTTGGTTAACTTATCAACAATCTGATAAGGTCTAACGGTGCCTTGGTTAACTTATGAAAGATCTGATACATTATCGGTAAAACGATGCCTTGGTTAACTTATGAAAGATCTGATACATTATCGGTCTAACGATGCCTTGGTTAACTTATCAATGATCTGATATGGTCTAACGATATCTTCGTTAACTTATCAACAATCTTATACGGTCTAACGGTGCCTTGGTTAACTTATGAAAGATCTGATACATTATCGGTAAAACGATGCCTTGGTTAACTTATGAAAGATCTGATACATTATCGGTAAAACGATGCCTTGGTTAACTTATCAATGATCTGATATGGTCTAATGATGCCTTGGTTAACTTATCAACAATCTGATATGGTCTAACAGTGCCTTGGTAACTGATGAAAGATCTGATGCATTATCAGTCTAACGATGCCTTGGTTAACTTATCAATGATCTGATATGTTCTAACGATGCCTTGGTTAACTTATCAACAAACTGATATGGTCTAATGGTGCCTTGGTTAACTTTTCAATGATCTGATACGGTCTAACGATGCCTTGGTTAACTTATCAACAATCTGATACGGTCTAACGATGCCTTGGTTAACTTATCAATGATCTGATTTGGTCTAACGATGCCTTGGTTAACTTATCAACAATCTGATACGGTCTAACAATGCCTTGGTTAACTTATCAACAGTCTGATATGGTCTAACGATGCCTTCGTTAACTTATCAACAATCTGATACGGTCTAACTATGCCTTGGTTAACTTATCAACAAACTGATATGGTCTAATGGTGCCTTGGTTAACTTTTCAATGATCTGATACGGTCTAACGATGCCTTGGTTAACTTATCAATGATCTGATATGGTCTAACGATATCTTCGTTAACTTATCAACAATCTGATATGGTCTAACGGTGCCTTGGTTAACTTATCAACAATCTGATACGGTCTAACGATGCCTTGGTTAACTTATCAACAATCTTATACGGTCTAATGATGCCTTGGTTAACTTATCAACAATCTGATATGGTCTAACGATGCCTTGATTAACTTATCAATGATCCGATATGGTCTAACGATGCCTTGGTTAACTTATCAACAATCTGATACGGTCTAACGATGCCTTGGTTAACTTATCAACAGTCTGATATGGTCTAACGATGCCTTAGTTAACTTATGAAAGATCTGATACATTATCGGTCTAACGATGCCTTGGTTAACTTATCAATGATCTGATATGGTCTAACGATATCTTCGTTAACTTATCAACAATCTTATACGGTCTAACGATGCCTTGGTTAACTTATCAACAATCTGGTAAGGTCTAACGGTGCCTTGGTTAACTTATGAAAGATCTGATACATTATCGGTAAAACGATGCCTTGGTTAACTTATGAAAGATCTGATACATTATCGGTAAAACGATGCCTTGGTTAACTTATCAATGATCTGATATGGTCTAATGATGCCATGGTTAATTTATCAACAATCTGATATGGTCTAACAGTGCCTTGGTAACTGATGAAAGATCTGATGCATTATCAATCTAACGATGCCTTGGTTAACTTATCAATGATCTGATATGGTCTAACGATGCCTTGGTTAACTTATCAACAAACTGATATGGTCTAATGGTGCCTTGGTTAACTTTTCAATAACCTGATACGGTCTAACGATGCCTTGGTTAACTTATCGATGATCTGATATGGTCTAAAGATGCCTTGGTTAACTTATCAATGATCTGATATGGTCTAACAATGCCTTGGTTAACTTATCAATGATCTGATACGGTCTAACGATGCCTTGGTTAACTTATCAATGATCTGATATGGTCTAACAATGCCTTGGTTAACTTATCAATGATCTGATACGGTCTAACGATGCCTTGGTTAACTTATCAATGATCTGATATGGTCTAACGATGCCTTGGTTAACTTATCAATGATTTTATATGGTCTAAAGATGCCTTGGTTAACTTATCAATGATCTGATATGGTCTAACGATGCCTTGGTTAACTTATCAATGATCTGATACGGTCTAACGATGCCTTGGTTAACTTATCAATGATCTGATATGGTCTAACGATGCCTTGGTTAACTTATCAACAATCTGAGATGGTCTAACGAGGCCTTGGTTACCTTATCAACAATCTGATATGGTCTAACGATGCCTTGGTTAACTTATGAAAGATCTGATATGGTCTAACGATGCCTTGGTTAACTTATCAACAATCTGATATGGTCTAACGATGCCTTGGTTAACTTATGAAAGATCTGATATGGTCTAACGATGCCTTGGTTAACTTATCAATGATCTGATATGGTCTAACGATATCTTCGTTAACTTATCAACAATCTTATACGGTCTAACGATGCCTTGGTTAACTTATCAACAATCTGATACGGTCTAACGATGCCTTGGTTAACTTATCAACAATCTTATACGGTCTAACGATGCCTTGGTTAACTTATCAATGATCCGATATGGTCTAACGATGCCTTGGTTAACTTATCAACAATCTGATACGGTCTAACGATGCCTTGGTTACCTTATCAACAGTCTGATATGGTCTAACGATGCCTTAGTTAACTTATGAAAGATCTGATACATTATCTGTCTAACGATGCCTTGGTTAACTTATCAATGATCTGATATGGTCTAATGATGCCTTGGTTAACTTATCAACAAACTGATATGGTCTAACGATGCCTTGGTGCTACTTATCCCGGATCCGGGATCGTGACTACGGCTCAAGCTCATTAGCATAACGCAAAATGCAAAAAAATATTCTTAGAAATATTTAACCTCCACACATTAACAAGTCCAATAGCTCAAATGAAAGATAAACACCTTGTTCATCTACCCAGCAAGTCAGATTTCTAAAATGTTTTACGGCGAAAACATAGCACACATTTATATTAGACCACCACCGAAACAAAAGGCAAGCGATGCCATTTTGTCCCAGAAAATATAAAATTTAAAAGTAGGATTAAAAAATAAATAATTCACTAACCTTTTGAAAATCTTCATCAGATGACAGTAATATTACATGTTACACAGTACTTTTTTTTTTTTTTTCAATAATATGCCATTAATATCCATAAATCTCTGTTTACAATGACGACATTTCAAAAAATGCTACTCAAAATGTCCGGAGAAATTATGATAGCTCCGACAGATAACGTCAGATAACAAGCAATAAACATGACTAAATATACATGTTCTACATATAGTTACAAAGATACACTTCTTCTTAATACAACCGCTGTGTTACATTTATTTTTAACGTTACAGAATTCGTTCACTAGTCTATGCTATGAGACGGCGCTCAGATATTAGCAGTGTCTCCTCTACGTTTGGAGTCCACAGAAACCCAAAATAACCACATAAATATTCCCTTACCTTTGATGTTCTTCGATCAGAAGACGTAGAAGGAGTCATACTTACCCAATACATCGTTTGGTTTCAAGTTCTGCGTCTTTGTATTAGCATATGCTAACAGCTTCAGCTGAAATGCACCCAAAATAACTCCTGCTCCTTCTGGTCCCGCACTCTTGCGCATCAAAACTTCAAAATTACATATTATATCTCGACTAAACTGGTCAAACTAAGTGCAGAATCGAGCAAAATGATGTTTTTATCATGTAAAACAATGATAATCGCAACAAACGAACCGGCTTCAACTGGTGTCTCTTGGAAAAGAACGTTCCCAAATCGGCCGCGGCAATAGAGTGCATGTATTTGAGAGTGACCCGGGCATTTTCGCCCGCCAAAGGATGAGGGCGCGGAAATTCAAACAATGAACGTGCCAATTGAAAGCAGATATGCGCTGAACAAAT
Source organism: Oncorhynchus tshawytscha (assembly GCF_018296145.1). Taxonomy (NCBI): domain Eukaryota; kingdom Metazoa; phylum Chordata; class Actinopteri; order Salmoniformes; family Salmonidae; genus Oncorhynchus; species Oncorhynchus tshawytscha. The sequence goes on from NC_056459.1 coordinate 40,933,816, forward strand.
ACATACTGTTCCCAGATCGGTAGCTGCCTGGGAAGGGTGGGGGCGATGACGTCAAAGTTGACCCAACTTTTCTCTTGACAAGAGATAGTTTGGGAGAAAGGCTGCCCTGAGAGTTCTGCTTTACATACAGACATAATTTTAACGGTTTTAGAAACTTTAGAGTGTTTTCTATTCAATAATAATTATTATATGCATATATTAGCAATTTTGGAAAAAAATATTTTCAGTTTACTATGGGCACGCACTTCCTCCAAAGGGGGCAGTATTCAGCCATAAGCTCAAGAGGTTAACTAATCAACAATCTGATATGGTCTAACGTTGCCTTGGTTAACTTATGAAAGATCTGATACATTATCGGTAAAACGATGCCTTGGTTAACTTATGAAAGATCTGATACATTATCGGTAAAACGATGCCTTGGTTAACTTATCAATGATCTGATATGGTCTAATGATGCCTTGGTTAACTTATCAACAAACTGATATGGTCTAATGGTGCCTTGGTTAACTTTTCAATGATCTGATACGGTCTAACGATGCCTTGGTTAACTTATCAACAATCTGATATGGTCTAACAATGCCTTGGTTAACTTATCAACAATCTGATATGGTCTAACGATGCCTTGGTTAACTTATCAATGATCTGATATGGTCTAAAGATGCCTTGTTAACTTATCAACAATCTTATACGGTCTAACGATGCCTTGGTTAACTTATCAATGATCTGATATGGTCTAACGATGCCTTGGTTAACTTAACCAATGATCTGATACGGTCTAACGATGCCTTGGTTAACTTATCAATGATCTGATATGGTCTAACGATGCCTTGGTTAACTTATCAATGATTTGATATCGTCTAAAGATGCCTTGGTTAACTTATCAATGATCTGATATGGTCTAAAGATGCCTTGGTTAACTTATCAATGATCTGATATGGTCTAACGATGCCTTGGTTAACTTAACTTATCAATGATCTGATACGGTCTAACGATGCCTTGTTAACTTATCAATGATCTGATATGGTCTAACGATGCCTTGGTTAACTTATCAATGATTTGATATGGTCTAAAGATGCCTTGGTTAACTTATCAATGATCTGATATGGTCTAACGATGCCTTGGTTAACTTATCAACAATCTGATATGGTCTAACGAGGCCTTGGTTAACTTATCAACAATCTGATATGGTCTAACGGTGCCTTGGTTAACTTATGAAAGATCTGATACATTATCGGTAAAACAATGCCTTGGTTAACTTATGAAAGATCTGATAGATTATCGGTAAAACGATGCCTTGGTTAACTTATCAATGATCTGATATGGTCTAATGATGCCTTGGTTAACTTATCAACAATCTGATATGGTCTAACAGTGCCTTGGTAACTGATGAAAGATCTGATGCATTATCAGTCTAACGATGCCTTGGTTAACTTATCAATGATCTGATATGGTCTAACGATATCTTCGTTAACTTATCAACAATCTTATACGGTCTAACGATGCCTTGGTTAACTTATCAACAATCTGATAAGGTCTAACGGTGCCTTGGTTAACTTATGAAAGATCTGATACATTATCGGTAAAACGATGCCTTGGTTAACTTATCAATGATCTGATATGGTCTAATGATGCCTTGGTTAACTTATCAACAATCTGATATGGTCTAACAGTGCCTTGGTAACTGATGAAAGATCTGATGCATTATCAATCTAACGATGCCTTGGTTAACTTATGTAAGATCTGATATGGTCTAACGATGCCTTGGTTAACTTATCAATGATCTGATATGGTCTAACGATATCTTCGTTAACTTATCAACAATCTGATACGGTCTAATGAGGCCTTGGTTAACTTATCAACAATCTGATACGGTCTAATGAGGCCTTGGTTAACTTATCAATGATCTGATACGGTCTAATGAGGCCTTGGTTAACTTATCAATGATCTGATACGGTCTAACGATTTCTTGGTTAACTTATCAATGACCTTTGTAGAGAATCTAGAGATGTGTCTAGAAGAAAGGTCAGTTTGTAGACGCTTGGTTTTCTCCTCTTGTAACCAGTCTGAGAGTTTGTAGGGCCACATCTTTTATTGACTTTTTACAGATTGTCAAATATATGCCTTTAAGCTATTTGAAGGAATGATACATAACATATTTAGATTTCTGTTTCATTACTTATATGTATATTTGCCTATGTTATGTACATACTTAATGCTGACGTTGCCAATGTGCTATTCTTTCCCAGGTATTTGCCTTTAACACAGAAGAAATTGAGAGAGGAGGGTGAGTGTTCACATGTGGATACATTCACATGCAAATATCCACTGAGTGTACAAAACATTAGGAACACCTTCCTAATATTTAGTTGCACCCCCTTTTGCCCTCAGAAAAGCCTCAATTCGTTGGACATGGACTCTACAAGGTGTTGAAAGCGTTACACAGGGACGCTGGACCATGTTGACTCCCATGCCTCCCACAGTTGTGTCAAGTTGGCTGGATGTCCTTTGGGTGGTAGAACATTCTTGATGCACACGGGAAACTGTTGGGCATGAAAAACCCAGCAGCGTTGCAGTTCTTGACTCAAACCGGTGCACCTGGCATCTACTACCATACCCTGTTCAAAGACACTTACATCCTTTGTCTTGCCCATTCACCCTCTGATTGGCACACATACACAATCCATGTCTCATTTGGCCCAAGGCTTAAAAATCATTCTTTAACCTGTCTCCTCCCTTTCATCCACACTGATTGAAGTGAATTTAACAAGTGACATCAATAAGGGATCATAGCTCTCACATGGATTCCCCTGGTCAGTCTATGTCATGGAAAGAGCAGGTGTTCCTAATGTTTTGTGCACTCAATCTAAACCTCACATATGTAAAATGGGACCAACTCAATCCCACACATACAGTTGAAGTCGGAAGTTTACATACACCTTAACCAAATGCATTTAAAGTCAGTTTTTCACAATTCCTGACATTTAATCTTAGCAAGAATTCCATGTCTTAGGTCAGTTAGGATCACCACTTTATTTTAAGAATGTGAAATGTCAGAATAATATTAGAGAGAATGATTTATTTCAGATTTGATTTCTTTCATCACATTTCCAGTGGGTCAGAAATGTACGTACACTCAATTAGTATTTGGTAGCATTGCCTTTTAAATTGTTTAACTTGGGTCAAACATTTGGGTAGCCTTCCACAAGCTTCCCACAATAAGTGGGATGAATTCCTTGTGACAGAGCTGGTGTAACTGAGTCAGGTTTGTAGGCCTCCTTGCTCGCACACGCTTTTTCGGTTCTGCCCACACATTTTCTATAGGATTGAGGAAAGGGCTTTGTGATGGCCCCTCTGTTGTCCTTAAGCCATTTTGCCACAACTTTGGAAGTATGCTTGGGGTCATTGTCCATTTGGAAGACCCATTTACGACCAAGCTTTTAACTTCCTGACTGCTGTCTTGAGATGTTGCTTCAATAAATCAACGTAATTTTCTACCCTCATGATGCCATCTATTTTGTGGAGTGCACGAGTCCCTCCTGCAGCAAGGCACCCCCACAACATGATGCTGCAACCCCCGTGCTTCATGGTTGGGATGGTGTTCTTTGGCTTGCAAGCCTCCCTCTTTTTCCTCCAAACATAACAATGGTCATTATGGCCAAACAGTTCTATTTTTGTTTCATCAAACCATCATTTTTCTCCAAAAAAGTACAATCTTTGTCCCCATGTGCAGTTGCAAACCATAGTCTGGCTTTTTTTATGGCGGTTTTGGAGCAGTGGCTTCTTCCTTGCTGAGCGGCCTTTCAGGTTATATCGATATAGGACTCGTTTAACTGTGGATATAGATACTTTTGTACCGGTTTCCTCCGGCATCTTCACAAGGTCCTTTGCTATTGTTCTGGGATTGATTTTAACTTTTCGCACCAAAGCACATTCATCTCTAGGAGACAAACTAAATAGCACGTTTGGCTAATAAAGCCAATAAAACGGCAACGCTTATATAGCCAACGCTCCTCTCCGGCGCGGTCACTGGATCTGCAGTGTTTAGCGTGAATGCGTTCACTGGATCTGCAGTGTTTAGCGTGAATGCGGTCACTGGATCTGCAGTGTTTAGCGTGAATGCGTTCACTGGATCTGCAGTGTTTAGCGTGAATGCGGTCACTGGATCTGCAGTGTTTAGCGTGAATGCAGTCACTAATGTTGGAACTTTGCTTTTAAAACGTGTATTGCAGCCAAAGCGTGATCGAGTTGAATCCCAGCCTCTGAGCAAGCCCTCTTGTTGGTTGTGTATCCCATCTTTGATGTGTGATGAGTGTGTGTGTGTGAGTTAGAGGTCTGACTGGTCTGTTGCTGTTGTTGTTGTTGTGTCCATCATGCAGGAGTGTGTTGGTTAAGAGGATGTTCAGACCGTCAGAGGATGACCTCTCACCTCCTTCCCACAAACAGATCAAAGAGGAAACACACAAGAGAGGTACCAGTCCATATAACCTCTACACAGACCTACCAGTCTGTATAACCCTACAGAGAGGTACTAGTCTATATAACCTCTACAGAGAGGTACTAGTCTATATAACTTCTACAGAGAGGTACCAGTCTATATAACCTCTACAGAGAGGTACTAGTCTATATAACTTCTACAGAGAGGTACCAGTCTATATAACCTCTACAGAGGTACCAGTCTATATAACCTCTACAGTGAGGTACCAGTCTATATAACCTCTACAGAGGTACCAGTCTATATAACCTCTACAGAGAGGTACCAGTCCATAATAACCTCTATACACAGAGCTACCAGTCTATATAACCCTACAGAGGTACCAGGTAGAGGTACCAGTCTATATAACAGTCTCTACAGAGAGGTACCAGTCTATATAACTCTACAGAGAGGTACCAGTCTATATCATCTCTCTATATAACCTCTACAGAGAGGTACCAGTCTATATAACTCTACAGAGAGGTACCAGTCTATATAACCTATACAGAGGTACCAGTCTATATAACCTCTACAGAGGTACCAGTCTATATAATCTCTACAGAGGTACCAGTCTATATAATCTCTACAGAGGTACCAGTCTATTTAACCTCTACAGAGGTACCAGTCTATATAGACTCTACAGAGAGGTACCAGTCTATATAACCTCTACAGAGAGGTACTAGTCTATATAACTTCTACAGAGAGGTACCAGTCTATATAACCTCTACAGAGAGGTACTAGTCTATATAACTTCTACAGAGAGGTACCAGTCTATATAACCTCTACAGAGGTACCAGTCTATATAACCTCTACAGTGAGGTACCAGTCTATATAACCTCTACAGAGAGGTACCAGTCTATGTAACCTATACAGAGGTACCAGTCTATATAACCTCTACAGAGGTACCAGTCTATATAATCTCTACAGAGGTACCAGTCTATATAATCTCTACAGAGGTACCAGTCTATATAATCTCTACAGAGGTACCAGTCTATTTAACCTCTACAGAGGTACCAGTCTATATAACCTCTACAGAGGGGTACCAGTCTATATAACCTCTACAGAGAGGTACCAGTCTATATAATCTCTACACAGAGGTACCAGTCTATAGAATCTCTACAGAGAGGTACCAGTCTATATAACCTCTACAGAGGTACCAGTCTATATAACCTCTACAGACAGGTACCAGTCTATATCACTTCTACAGAGGTACCAGTCTATGTAACCTCTACAGAGAGGTACCAGTCTATATAGACTCTACAGAGAGGTACCAGTCTATATAGACTCTACAGAGAGGTACCAGTCTATATCACCTCTACAGAAGTACCAGTCTATGTAACCTCTACAGAGAGGTACCAGTCTATATAACCTCTACAGAGGTACCAGTCTATATAGACTCTACAGAGAGGTAGCAGTCTATATAGACTCTACAGAGAGGTACCAGTCTATATAGACCCTACAGAGGTACTAGTCTATATAACCTCTACAGAGAGGTACCAGTCTATATAGACTCGGCAGAGGTACCAGTCTATATAGACTCTAAAGAGGTACCAGTCTTTATAATATCCTACTATAGGAGCGCTGCTTCACAGATAAGCCAAAACAACTTCAGTGGCATAACATCCTGAATGTGTCCATCTCTCCACAGTCCTGCTGTATGTGAGGAAGGAGTCGGATGAGGTGTTTGATGCTCTGATGCTCAAGTCTCCAACCCTGAGAGGCCTGATGGAAGCAGTGAGTATCTCTAAAAAAAGATGCTCTATTTAAACCGATCAGAATCAGCAGGGCAGCCAGATTAAGAGGAGGCAAAGTGCAAAGGGAGAAGTTGGGGAGGAAAGCCCTGTTTATGGGGTTAGACCACCTGACCAGAGGGCCTCCACAAGTTAGTTAGTCTCTATCATCTGGATGATCCAGGTTATCCTCTCTGGTATTGGTAAATCGCATCCACAGCTTGTTTGTGGAATCTAAATAACATTGTCTTTCATTCACAGATATCAGAGAAGTATGGAGTTCCCACTGAGAGGATAGCCAAGATGTACAAGAAAAGCAAAAAAGGGTGAGAATGGAATTCTATTGAACACGGCATTAGAATGAAATTCTATTGAACACGGCATTAGAATGAAATAATATTGAGAACGGCATTAGAATGGAATTCTATTGAGCACAGCATCAGAATGGTTTCTATTGAGCACAGCATCAGAATGGAATTCTATTGAACACAGCATCAGAATGGAATTCTATTGAGCACAGAATCAGAATGGAATTCTATTGAGCACAGCATTAGAATGGTTTCTATTGAGCACAGCATCAGAATTGTTTCTATTGAGCACAGCATCAGAATGGAATTCTATTGAACACAGCATCAGAATGGAATTCTATTGAGCAAAGCATCAGAATGGAATTCTACTCAACACGGCATCAGAATGGAATTCTATTGAGCACGTCATTAGAATGGAATTCTGTTGAACAAGGCAGAATGGAATTCTGTTGAACGTGGCATTAGAATGAAATTCTATTAAACACGGCATTAGAATGAAATAATATTGAGAACGGCATTAGAATGGAATTCTGTTGAACACGTCATTAGAATGGAATTCTATTGAGCACAGCATCAGAATGGAATTCTATCGAGCACAGCATCAGAATGCAATTCTACTCAACACGGCATCAGAATGGAATTCTGTTGTAAACGGCATTAGAATGGAATTCTGTTGAACCCGGCATTAGAATGGAATTCTGTTGAACTCGGCATGAGATTGGAATTCTATTGAACACGTCATTAGAATGGAATTCTGTTGAACACGGCATCAGAATGGAATTCTGTTGAACACGGCATTAGAATGGAATTCTGTTGAACACGGCATTAGAATGGAATTCTACTCAACACGGCATTAGAATGGAATTCTGTTGAACACGGCATTAGAATGGAATTCTACTCAACCCGGCATCAGAATGGAATTCTATTGATCACGGCATTAGAATGGAATTCTACTCAACCCGGCATTAGAATGGAATTCTACTCAACACGGCATTAGAATGGAATTCTATTTAACACAGCATTAGAATGGAATTCTATTGAATACGGCATCAGAATGGATTTCTATTGATCACGGCATCAGAATGGAATTCTATTGAACACAGCATTAGAATGGGAATCTATTGAACACAGCATCAGAATGGAAATCTGTTGAACACAGCATCAGAATGGAAATCTGTTGAACATGGCATCCGAATGGAATTCCTTTGAGCACGGCCTTCAGAATGGAAATCCTTTTAGCACGGCATCAGAATGGAATTCCTTTGAGCACGGCCTTCAGAATGGAAATCCTTTTAGCACGGCATCAGAATGGAATTCCTTTGAGCACGGCCTTCAGAATGGAAATCCTTTTAGCATGGCATCAGAATGGAATTCCTTTGAGCACGGCCTTCAGAATGGAAATCCTTTTAGCACGGCATCAGAATGGAATTCTTTTGAGCATGGCACCAGAATGGAATTCTATTGAGCACATAATTATAATGGAATTCTATTGAACACAGCATTAGAATGGTATTCTGTTGAACACGGCATCAGAATGGAATTCTACTCAACATGGCATCAGAATGGAATTCTATTGATCACTGCATCAGAATGGAATGCTACTCAAAACGGCATTAGAATGGAATTCTATTGATCACGGCATCCGAATGGAATTCTACTCAACATGGCATTAGAATGGAATTCTGTTGAACACGGCATTATAATGGAATTCTGTTGAACACGGCATTAGAATAGAATTCTACTCAACACAGCATTAGAATGGAATTCTGTTGAACACGGCATTAGAATGGAATCTGTTGAACAGGGCATCAGAATGGATTTCTATTGATCACGGCACCAGAATGGAATTCTATTGAACACGGCATTAGAATGGAATTCTATTGATCACGAGATTATAATGGAAATCTATTGAGCACATAATTAGAACGGAATTCTACTCAACACGGCATCAGAATGGAATTCTACTCAACACAGCATTAGAATGGAAATCTTTTGAGCACATAATTTTAACGGAATTCTATTGAACACGGCAATAGAATGGTATTCTGTTGAACACGGCATCAGAATGGAATGCTATTCAAAACGGCATTAGAATGGAATTCTGTTGAACACGGCATTATAATGGAATTCTGTTGAACACGGCATTAGAATAGAACTACTCAACACGGCATCAGAATGGAATTCTACTCAACACAGCATTAGAATGGAATTCTACTCAACACGGCATTTGAATGGAAATCTATTGAGCACATAATTAGAATGGAATTCTACTGAGCACGGCAATAGAATGGAATCCTACTCAACACGGCATCAGAATGGAATTCTATTGATCACGGCATCAGAATGGAGATCTATTGTACACAGCATCAGAATGGGAATCTGTTTAACACAGCATCAGAATGGAAATCTGTTGAACACGGCATCAGAATGGAATTCTATTGAACACGGCATCAGAATGGAATTCTATTGAGCATGGCACCTGAATTAAATTATATTGTGCACATAATTATAACGGAATTCTATTGAACACGGCATCAGCATCGGATTCCGTTGAGCACGGCATCAGAATGGAATTCTGTTGAACACGGCATCAGAATTAAATTCTATCGATCACGGCATTAGAATGGAGATCTATTGAACACAGCATCAGAATGGGAATCTGTTGAACACAGCATCAGAATGGAAATCTGTTGAACACGGCATCCGAATGGAATTCCTTTGAGCACGGCATCAGAATGGAAATCCTTTTAGCACGGCATCAGAATGGAATTCTTTTGAGCATGGCACCAGAATGGAATTCTATTGAGCACATAATTATAACGGAATTCTATTGAACACGGCATTAGAATGGTATTCTGTTGAACACGGCATCAGAATGAAATTCTACTCAACATGGCATCAGAATGGAATTCTATTGTACACAGCATCAGAATGGGAATCTGTTGAACACAGCATCAGAATGGAAATCTGTTGAACACGGCATCAGAATGGAATTCAATTGAACACGGCATCAGAATGAAATTCTGTTGAACACGGCATTAGAATGGAATTCTGTTGAACACGGCATCAGAATGGAATTCTGTTGAACACGGCATTAGAATGGAATTCTGTTGAACACGGCATCAGAATGGAATTCAATTGAACACGGCATCAGAATGGAATTCTGTTGAACACGGCATTAGAATGGAATTCTGTTGAACACGGCATCAGAATGGAATTCTGTTGAACACAGCATCAGAATGGAATTCTGTTGAACACGGCATTAGAATGGAATTCTGTTGAACACGACATCAGAATGGAATTCCGCTGAACACGGCATCAGAATTGAATTCTGTTGAACACGGCATTAGAATGGAATTCTGTTGAACACGGCATCAGAATTGGATTCTGTTGAACACAACATCAGAAATGAATTCCGTTGAACGCGGCATTAGAATGGTATTCTGTTGAACATGGCATTAGAATGGAATTCTACTCAACATGGCATCAGAATGGAATTCTATTGATCACTGCATCAGAATGGAATGCTAATCAAAACGGCATTAGAATGGAATTCTATTGATCACGGCATTAGAATGGAATTCTACTCAACACGGCATTAGAATGGAATTCTGTTGAACACGGAATTAGAATAGAATTCTACTCAACACGGCATTAGAACTGAATTCTGTTGAACACAGCATTAGAATGGAATTCTATTGAACACGGCATCAGAATGGATTTCTATTGATCACGGCATCAGAATGGAATTCTATTGAACACGGCATTAGAATGGAATTCTATTGATCACGAGATTAGAATGGAAATCTATTGAGTACATAATTAGAACGGAATTCTACTCAACATGGCATCAGAATGGAATTCTATTGTACACAGCATCAGAATGGGAATCTGTTGAACACAGCATCAGAATGGAAATCTGTTGAACACGGCATCAGAATGGAATTCAATTGAACACGGCATCAGAATGGAATTCTATTGAACACGGCATCAGAATGAAATTCTATTGATCACGGCATCAGAATGGAATTCTACTGAACACGGCATCAGAATGGAATTCTGTTGAACACGGCATTAGAATGGAATTCAAATCAAATCAAATCAAATCAAATTTTTATTTGTCACATACACATGGTTAGCAGATGTTAATGCGAGTGTAGCGAAATGCTTGTGCTTCTAGTTCCGACAATGCAGTAACACGGCAAGTAATCTAACTAACAATTCCAAAAAAAACTACTGTCTTATACACAGTGTAAGGGGATAAAGAATATGTACATAAGGATATATGAATGAGTGATGGTACAGAGCAGCATAGGCAAGATACAGTAGATGATATCGAGTACAGTATATACATATGAGATAAGTATGTAAACCAAGTGGCATAGTTAAAGTGGCTAGTGATACATGTATTACATAAGGATGAAGTCGATGATATAGAGTACAGTATCAACGTATGCATATGAGATGAACAATGTAGGGAAGTAACATTATATAAGGTAGCATTGTTTAAAGTGGCTAGTGATATATTTACATCATTTCCCATCAATTCCCATGATTAAAGTGGCTGGAGTAGAGTCAGTGTCATTGACAGTGTGTTGGCAGTAGCCACTCAATGTTAGTGGTGGCTGTTTAACAGTCTGATGGCCTTGAGATAGAAGCTGTTTTTCAGTCTCTCGGTCCCAGCTTTGATGCACCTGTACTGACCTCGCCTTCTGGATGACAGCGGGGTGAACAGGCAGTGGCTCGGGTGGTTGATGTCCTTGATGATCTTTATGGCCTTCCTGTAGCATCGGGTGGTGTAGGTGTCCTGGAGGGCAGGTAGTTTGCCCCCGGTGATGCGTTGTGCAGACCTCACTACCCTCTGGAGAGCCTTACGGTTGAGGGCGGTGCAGTTGCCATACCAGGCGGTGATACAGCCCGCCAGGATGCTCTCGATTGTGCATCTGTAGAAGTTTGTGAGTGCTTTTGGTGACAAGCCGAATTTCTTCAGCCTCCTGAGCATTGAAGAGGCGCTGCTGCGCCTTCCTCACGATGCTGTCTGTGTGAGTGGACCAATTCAGTTTGTCTGTGATGTGTAGAGGAACTTAAAAACTTGCTACCCTCTCCACTACTGTTCCATCGATGTGGATCACGGCATCAGAATGGGGGGTGTTCCCTCTGCTGTTTCCTGAAGTCCACAATCATCTCCTTAGTTTTGTTGACGTTGAGTGTGAGGTTATTTTCCTGACACCACACTCCGAGGGCCCTCACCTCCTCCCTGTAGGAACACGGCATTAGAATGGAATTGGTAATCAAGCCTACCACTGTTGTGTCGTCCGCAAACTTGATGATTGAGTTGGAGGCGTGCATGGCCACGCAGTCGTGGGTGAACAGGGAGTACAGGAGGGGGCTCAGAACGCACCCTTGTGGGGCCCCAGTGTTGAGGATCAGCGGGGAGGAGATGTTGTTGCCTACCCTCACCACCTGGGGCGGCCCGTCATGGAAGTCCAGTACCCAGTTGCACAGGGCGGGGGTCGAGACCCAGGGTCTCGAGCTTGATGACGAGCTTGGAGGGTACTATGGTGTTGAATGCCGAGCTGTAGTCGATGAACAGCATTCTCACATAGATTCCTCTTGTCCAGATGGGTTAGGGCAGTGTGCAGTGTGGTTGAGATTGCATCGTCTGTGGACCTATTTGGGCGGTAAGCAAATTGGAGTGGGTCAAGGGTGTCAGGTAGGGTGGAGGTGATATGGTCCTTGACTAGTCTCTCAAAGCACTTCATGATGACGGATGTGAGTGCTACGGGGCGGTAGTCGTTTAGCTCAGTTACCTTAGCTTTCTTGGGAACAGGAACAATGGTGGCCCTCTTGAAGCATGTGGGAACAGCAGACTGGTATAGGGATTGGTCAGAATATGTCCGTAAACACACCGGCCAGCTGGTCTGCGCATGCTCTGAGGGCGCGGCTGGGGATAGTCTGGGCCTGCAGCCTTGTATTCTGTTGAACATGGCATTAGAATGGAATTCTACTCAACATGGCATCAGAATGGAATTCTACTCAACATGGCATCAGAATGGAATACTATTGATCACTGCATCAGAATGGAATGCTAATCAAAATGGCATTAGAATGGAATTCTATTGAACACGGCATCAGAATGGAATTCTACTCAACACGGCATTAGAATGGAATTCTGTTGATCACGAGATTAGAATGGAAATCTATTGAGTACATAATTAGAACGGCATTAGAATGGAATTCTATTGAACACGGCATCAGAATGGAATTCTATTGAGCACGGTATTAGACTGGAATTCTATTGAACACGGCATTAGAATGGAATTCTATTGAGCACGGCATCAGAATGGAATTCTATTGAACACGGCATCAGAATGGAATTCTATTGAGCACGGCATTAGACTGGAATTCTATTGAGCACGGCATCAGAATTGAATTCTATTGAGCACGGCATTAGACTGGAATTCTATTGAGCACGGCATCAGAATTGAATTCTATTGAACACGGCATTCGAATGGAATTCTGTTGAACACGACATCAGAATGGAATTCTGTTGAACACGGCATCAGAATGAAATTCTATTGATCACGGCATTAGAATGGAGATCTATTGAACACAGCATCAGAATGGGAATCTGTTGAACACAGCATCAGAATGGAAATCTGTTGACCACGGCATTAGAATGGAGATCTATTGAACACAGCATCAGAATGGGAATCTGTTGAACACAGCATCAGAATGGAAATCTGTTGACCATGGCATCAGAATGGAATTCCGTTGAACACGGCATCCGGATGGAATTCCGTTGAACACGGCATCAGAATGGAATTCTGTTTAACACGGCATCCGAATGGAATTCCTTTGAGCACGGCATCAGAATGGAAATCCTTTTAGCACGGCATCAGAATGGAATTCTTTTGAGCATGGCACCAGAATGGAATTCTATTGAGCACATAATTATAATGGAACTCTATTGAACACGGCATTAGAATGTTATTCTGTTGACCACGGCATTAGAATGGAATTCTACTCAACATGGCATCAGAATGGAATGCTACTCAAAACGGCATTAGAATGGAATTCTATTGATCACGGCATCCGAATGGAATTCTACTCAACATGGCATTAGAATGGAATTCTGTTGAACACGGCATTATAATGGAATTCTGTTGAACACAGCATTAGAATAGAATTCTACTCAACACAGCATCAGAATGGAATTCTACTCAACACGGCATTAGAATGGAAATCTATTGAGCACATAATTAGAATGGAATTCTACTGAGCACGGCAATAGAATGGAATCCTACTCAACACGGCATCAGAATGAAATTCTATTGATCACGGCATTAGAATGGAATTCCATTGATCACGGCATCAGAATGGAATTCCGTTGAACACGGCATCAGAATGGAATTCTGTTGAACACGGCATTAGAATGGAATTCTATTGAACACGACATCAGAATTGGATTCTGTTGAACACGGCATCAGAAATGAATTCCGTTGAACACGGCATTAGAATGGTATTCTGTTGAACATGGCATTAGAATGGAATTCTACTCAACATGGCATCAGAATGGAATTCTACTCAACATGGCATCAGAATGGAATACTATTGATCACTGCATCAGAATGGAATGCTAATCAAAATGGCATTAGAATGGAATTCTATTGAACACAGCATCAGAATGGAATTCTACTCAACACGGCATTAGAATGGAATTCTGTTGAACACAGCATTAGAATGGATGTCTATTGATCACGGCATCAGAATGGAATTCTATTGAACACGGCATTAGAATGGAATTCTATTGATCACGAGATTAGAATGGAAATCTATTGAGTACATAATTAGAACGGAATTCTATTGAACACGGCATCAGAATGGAATTCTATTGAGCACGGTATTAGACTGGAATTCTATTGAACACGGCATTAGAATGGAATTCTATTGATCACGGCATCAGAATGGAATTCTACTGAACACGGCATCAGAATGGAATTCTATTGAGCACGGCATTAGACTGGAATTCTATTGAGCACGGCATCAGAATTGAATTCTATTGAACACGGCATTCGAATGGAATTCTGTTGAACACGACATCAGAATGGAATTCTGTTGAACACGGCATTAGAATGGAATTCCGTTGAACATGGCATTAGAATGGAATTCTGTTGAACACGGCATCAGAATGGAATTCTATTGAACACGGCATCAGAATGAAATTCTATTGATCACGGCATTAGAATGGAATCTATTGAACACAGCATCAGAATGGGAATCTGTTGAACACAGCATCAGAATGGAAATCTGTTGAACACGGCATCAGAATGGAATTCCGTTGAACACGGCATCAGAATGGAATTCTGTTTAACACGGCATCCGAATGGAATTCCTTTGAGCACGGCATCAGAATGGAAATCCTTTTAGCACGGCATCAGAATGGAATTCTTTTGAGCATGGCACCAGAATGGAATTCTATTGAGCACATAATTATAATGGAATTCTATTGAACACGGCATTAGAATGTTATTCTGTTGACCACGGCATTAAAATGGAATTCTGTTGAACAGGGCATCAGAATGGATTTCTATTGATCACGGCACCAGAATGGAATTCTATTGAACACGGCATTAGAATGGAATTCTATTGATCATGAGCATTATAATGGAAATCTATTGAGCACATAATTAGAACGGAATTCTACTCAACACGGCATCAGAATGGAATTCTACTCAACACAGCATTAGAATGGAATTCTACTCAACAAGGCATTAGAATGGAAATCTTTTGAGCACATAATTTTAACGGAATTCTATTGAACACGGCATTAGAATGGTATTCTGTTGAACACGGCATCAGAATGGAATGCTATTCAAAACGGCATTAGAATGGAATTCTATTGATCACGGCATCCGAATGGAATTCTACTCAACACGGCATTAGAATGGAATTCTGTTGAACACGGCATTATAATGGAATTCTGTTGAACACGGCATTAGAATAGAATTCTACTCAACACGGCATCAGAATGGAATTCTACTCAACACAGCATTAGAATGGAATTCTACTCAACACGGCATTTGAATGGAATTCTATTGATCACGGCATCAGAATGGAATTCTACTCAACACGGCATTAGAATGGAAATCTATTGAGCACATAATTAGAATGGAATTCTACTGAGCACGGCAATAGAATGGAATCCTACTCAACACGGCATCAGAATGAAATTCTATTGATCACGGCATTAGAATGGAGATCTATTGTACACAGCATCAGAATGGGAATCTGTTTAACACAGCATCAGAATGGAAATCTGTTGAACACGGCATCAGAATGGAATTCTATTGAACACGGCATTAGAATGGAATTCTGTTGAACATGGCATCCGAATGGAATTCCTTTGAGCACGGCATCAGAATGGAAATCCTTTTAGCACGGCATCAGAATGGAATTCTTTTGAGCATGGCACCAGAATGGAATTCTATTGAGCATGGCACCAGAATGGAATTCTATTGAGCACATAATTATAATGGAATTCTATTGAACACGGCATTAGAATGTTATTCTGTAGAACACGGCATCAGAATGAAATTCTACTCAACATGGCATCAGAATGGAATTCTATTGTACACAGCATCAGAATGGGAATCTGTTGAACACGGCATCAGAATGGAATTCAATTGAACACGGCATCAGAATGGAATTCTGTTGAACACGGCATCAGAATGGAATTCTGTTGAACACGGCATTAGAATGGAATTCTGTTGAACACGACATCAGAATGGAATTCCGCTGAACACGGCATCAGAATGGAATTCTGTTGAACACGGCATCAGAATGGAATTCTGTTGAACACGGCATCAGAATGGAATTCTGTTGAACACGGCATCAGAAATGAATTCCGTTGAACGCGGCATTAGAATGGTATTCTGTTGAACATGGCATTAGAATGGAATTCTACTCAACATGGCATCAGAATGGAATTCTCATTGATCACGGCATTCAGAATGGAATGCTAATCACGGCATTAGAATGGAATTCTATTGATCAACATGGCATTAGAATGGAATTCTATTGAACACGGCATTAGAATGGAATTCTGTTGAACACGGCATTAGAATGGAATTCTATTGAACACAGCATCAGAATGGAATTCTGTTGAACACAGCATCAGAATGGAATCTGTTGAACAGGGCATCAGAATGGAATTTCTATTGATCACGGCATCAGAATGGAATTCTATTGAACACGGCATTAGAATGGAATTCTATTGAACACAAGCATTCAGAATGGAAATCTATTGAGCACATAATTGTCTTCAACACGGCATCAGAATGGAATTCTTTGAGCACGGCATCAGAATGGAATCTTTCAACACGGCATCAGAATGGAATTCTTTTGAGCATGGCACCAGAATGGAATTCTATTGAGCACATCATTAGAATGGAATTCTATTGATCACGGCATCCGAATGGAATTCTACTCAACACGGCATTAGAATGGAATTCTGTTGAACACGGCATTATAATGGAATTCTGTTGAACACGGCATTAGAATAGAATTCTACTCAACACGGCATCAGAATGGAATTCTACTCAACACAGCATTAGAATGGAATTCTACTCAACACGGCATTTGAGTGGAATTCTATTGATCACGGCATCAGAATGGAATTCTACTCAACACGGCATTAGAATGGAAATCTATTGAGCACATAATTAGAATGGAATTCTACTGAGCACGGCAATAGAATGGAATCCTACTCAACACGGCATCAGAATGAAATTCTATTGATCACGGCATTAGAATGGAGATCTATTGTACACAGCATCAGAATGGGAATCTGTTTAACACAGCATCAGAATGGAAATCTGTTGAACACGGCATCAGAATGGAATTCTATTGAACACGGCATTAGAATGGAATTCTGTTGAACATGGCATCCGAATGGAATTCCTTTGAGCACGGCATCAGAATGGAAATCCTTTTAGCACGGCATCAGAATGGAATTCTTTTGAGCATGGCACCAGAATGGAATTCTATTGAGCACATAATTATAACGGAATTCTATTGAACACGGCATTAGAATGGTATTCTGTTGAACACGGCATCAGAATGAAATTCTACTCAACATGGCATCAGAATGGAATTCTATTGTACACAGCATCAGAATGGGAATCTGTTGAACACAGCATCAGAATGGAAAATTGAACACGGCATCAGAATGGAATTCAATTGAACACGGCATCAGAATGGAATTCTGTTGAACACGGCATCAGAATGGAATTCTGGTTGAACACGGCATTAGAATGGAATTCTGTTGAACACATTAGAATGGAATTCATCAGAATGGAATTCTGCTGAACACGGCATCAGAATGAATTCTATTGAACACGGCATTAGAATGGAATTCTGTTGAACACGGCATTAGAATGGAATTGGATTCTGTTGAACACGGCATCAGAAATGAATTCATCAGAATTGAACTAATCATCACGGCATTAGAATGGTATTCTGTTGAACATGGCATTAGAATGGAATTCTACTCAACATGGCATCAGAATGGAATTCTATTGATCACGGCATTAGAATGGAGATCTATTGAACACAGCATCAGAATGGGAATCTGTTGAACACAGCATCAGAATGGAAATCTGTTGACCACGGCATCAGAATGGAATTCCGTTGAACACGGCATCCGGATGGAATTCCGTTGAACACGGCATCAGAATGGAATTCTGTTTAACACGGCATCCGAATGGAATTCCTTTGAGCACGGCATCAGAATGGAAATCCTTTTAGCACGGCATCAGAATGGAATTCTTTTGAGCATGGCACCAGAATGGAATTCTATTGAGCACATAATTATAATGGAATTCTATTGAACACGGCATTAGAATGTTATTCTGTTGACCACGGCATTAGAATGGAATTCTACTCAACATGGCATCAGAATGGAATGCTACTCAAAACGGCATTAGAATGGAATTCTATTTATCACGGCATCCGAATGGAATTCTACTCAACATGGCATTAGAATGGAATTCTGTTGAACACGGCATTATAATGGAATTCTGTTGAACACGGCATTAGAATAGAATTCTACTCAACACAGCATTAGAATGGAATTCTGTTGAACACGGCATTAGAATGGAATCTGTTGAACAGGGCATCAGAATGGATTTCTATTGATCACGGCACCAGAATGGAATTCTATTGAACACGGCATTAGAATGGAATTCTATTGATCACGAGATTATAATGGAAATCTATTGAGCACATAATTAGAACGGAATTCTACTCAACACGGCATCAGAATGGAATTCTACTCAACACAGCATTAGAATGGAATTCTACTCAACAAGGCATTAGAATGGAAATCTTTTGAGCACATCAGAATGGAATTCTATTGAACACGGCATTAGAATGGTATTCTGTTGAACACGGCATCAGAATGGAATGCTATTCAAAACGGCATTAGAATGGAATTCTATTGATCACGGCATCCGAATGGAATTCTACTCAACACGGCATTAGAATGGAATTCTGTTGAACACGGCATTATAATGGAATTCTGTTGAACACGGCATTAGAATAGAATTCTACTCAACACGGCATCAGAATGGAATTCTACTCAACACAGTATTAGAATGGAATTCTACTCAACACGGCATTTGAGTGGAATTCTATTGATCACGGCATCAGAATGGAATTCTATTCAACACGGCATTAGAAATGGAAATCAGAATTGAAGCACATAATTAGAATGGAATTCTACTGAACACGGCATCAGAATGGAATGCTACTCAACACGGCATCAGAATGAAATTCTATTGATCACGGCATTAGAATGGAATCTATTGTACACAGCATCAGAATGGAATCTGTTTAACACAGCATCAGAATGGAAATCTGTTGAACACGGCATCAGAATGGAATTCTATTGAACACGGCATCAGAATGGAATTCTATTGAACACGGCATTAGAATGGAATTCCTTTGAGCATGGCATCAGAATGGAAATGCTTTTAGCACGGCATCAGAATGGAATTCTTTTGAGCATGGCACAGAATGGAATTCTATTGAGCACATAATTATAATGGAATTCTATTGAACACGGCATTAGAATGGTATTCTGTTGAACACGGCATCAGAATGAAATTCTACTCAACATGGCATCAGAATGGAATTCTATTGTACACAGCATCAGAATGGGAATCTGTTGAACACAGCATCAGAATGGAAATCTGTTGAACACGGCATCAGAATGGAATTCAATTGAACACGGCATTAGAATGGAATTCTGTTGAACACGGCATCAGAATGGAATTCTGTTGAACACGGCATTAGAATGGAATTCTGTTGAACACGACATCAGAATGGAATTCCGCTGAACACGGCATCAGAATTGAATTCTATTGAACACGGCATTAGAATGGAATTCTGTTGAACACGGCATCAGAATTGGATTCTGTTGAACACGGCATCAGAAATGAATTCCGTTGAACGCGGCATTAGAATGGTATTCTGTTGAACATGGCATTAGAATGGAATTCTACTCAACATGGCATCAGAATGGAATTCTATTGATCACTGCATCAGAATGGAATGCTAATCAAAACGGCATTAGAATGGAATTCTATTGATCACGGCATTAGAATGGAATTCTACTCAACACGGCATTAGAATGGAATTCTGTTGAACACGGCATTAGAATGGAATTCTACTCAACACGGCATTAGAATGGAATTCTGTTGAACACAGCATTAGAATGGAATTCTATTGAACACGGCATCAGAATGGATTTCTATTGATCACGGCATCAGAATGGAATTCTATTGAACACGGCATTAGAATGGAATTCTATTGATCACGAGATTAGAATGGAAATCTATTGAGTACATAATTAGAACGGAATTCTACTCAACACGGCATTAGAATGGAATTCTATTGATCACGGCATCCGAATGGAATTCTACTCAACATGGCATTAGAATGGAATTCTGTTGAACACGGCATTAGAATGGAATTCTATTGATCACGGCATCAGAATGGAATTCTATTGAACACGGCATTAGAATGGAATTCTATTGATCACAAGATTAGAATGGAAATCTATTGAGTACATAATTAGAACGGAGTTCTACTGAGCACGGCATTAGAATGGAGTTCTACTGAGCACGGCATCAGAATGGAATTCTATTGTACACAGCATCAGAATGGGAATCTGTTGAACACAGCATCAGAATGGAAATCTGTTGAACACGGCATCAGAATGGAATTCTATTGACCACGGCATCAGAATGAAATTCTATTGATCGCGGCATCAGAATGGGATTCCGTTGAACACGGCATCAGAATGGAATTCTGTTGAACACGGCATTAGAATGGAATTCTGTTGAACACGGCACATCAGAATCTGGATTCTGTTGAACACGGCATCAGAAATTAATTCCGTTGAACACGGCATAAGAATGGTATTCTGTTGAACATGGCATTAGAATGGAATTCTACTCAACATGGCATCAGAATGGAATTCTACTCAACATGGCATCAGAATGGAATTCTATTGATCACTGCATCAGAATGGAATGCTAATCAAAATGGCATTAGAATGGAATTCTATTGAACACAGCATTAGAATGGATGTATATTGATCATGGCATCAGAATGGAATTCTATTGAACACGGCATTAGAATGGAATTCTATTGATCACGAGATTAGAATGGAAATCTATTGAGTACATAATTAGAACGGAATTCTATTGAACACGGCATCAGAATGGAATTCTATTGAGCACGGTATTAGACTGGAATTCTATTGAACACGGCATCAGAATGGAATTCTATTGAACACGGCATTAGAATGGAATTCTATTGAACAGACATCAGAATGGAATTCTGTTGAACACGGCATTAGAATGGAATTCTACGTTGAACAAGGCATTATAATGGAATTCTGTTGAACACGGCATCAGAATGGAATTCTATTGAACACGGCATCAGAATGAAATTCTATTGATCACGGCATTAGAATGGAATTCTATTGATCACGCAGATTAGAATGGAATCTATTGAGTACATGGAATTAGAACGGAGTTCTACTGAGCACGGCATTAGAATGGAATTCTACTGAACACGGCATCAGAATGGAGTTCTACTGAGCACGGCATCAGAATGGAATTCTATTGTACACAGCATCAGAATGGGAATCTGTTGAACACAGCATCAGAATGGAAATCTGTTGAACACGGCATCAGAATGGAATTCTATTGACCACGGCATCAGAATGAAATTCTATTGATCGCGGCATCAGAATGGGATTCCGTTGAACACGGCATCAGAATGGAATTCTGTTGAACACGGCATTAGAATGGAATTCTGTTGAACACGACATCAGAATTGGATTCTGTTGAACACGGCATCAGAAATTAATTCCGTTGAACACGGCATAAGAATGGTATTCTGTTGAACATGGCATTAGAATGGAATTCTACTCAACATGGCATCAGAATGGAATTCTACTCAACATGGCATCAGAATGGAATTCTATTGATCACTGCATCAGAATGGAATGCTAATCAAAATGGCATTAGAATGGAATTCTATTGAACACAGCATTAGAATGGATGTATATTGATCATGGCATCAGAATGGAATTCTATTGAACACGGCATTAGAATGGAATTCTATTGATCACGAGATTAGAATGGAAATCTATTGAGTACATAATTAGAACGGAATTCTATTGAACACGGCATCAGAATGGAATTCTATTGATCAGCACAGGCATTAGACTGGAATTCTATTGAGCACGGCATCAGAATTGAATTCTATTGAACACGGCATTCGAATGGAATTCTGTTGAACACGACATCAGAATGGAATTCTGTTGAACACGGCATTAGAATGGAATTCCGTTGAACAAGGCATTATAATGGAATTCTGTTGAACACGGCATCAGAATGGAATTCTATTGAACACGGCATCAGAATGAAATTCTATTGATCACGGCATTAGAATGGAGATCTATTGAACACAGCATCAGAATGGGAATCTGTTGAACACAGCATCAGAATGGAAATCTGTTGACCACGGCATCAGAATGGAATTCCGTTGAACACGGCATCCGGATGGAATTCCGTTGAACACGGCATCAGAATGGAATTCTGTTGAACACGGCATCCGAATGGAATTCCTTTGAGCACGGCATCAGAATGGAAATCCTTTTAGCACGGCATCAGAATGGAATTCTTTTGAGCATGGCACCAGAATGGAATTCTATTGAGCACATAATTATAACGGAATTCTGTTGAACACGGCATTAGAATGGAATTCTGTTGAACACGGCATTAGAATGGAATCTGTTGAACACGGCATTAGAATGGAATTCTACTCAACACAACATTAGAATGGAATTCTACTCAACCCGGCATCAGAATGGAATTCTATTGATCACGGCATCAGAATGGAATTCTATTGATCATGGCATCAGAATGGAATTCTACTCAACACGGCATTAGAATGGAAATCTATTGAGCACATAATTAGAATGGAATACTACTGAGCACGGCAATAGAATGGAATTCTACTCAACACGGCATCAGAATGAAATTCTATTGATCACAGCATTAGAATGGAGATCTATTGTACACAGCATCAGAATGGGAATCTGTTGAACACGGCATCTGAATGGAATTCCGTTGAACACGGCATCCAAATGGAATTCCGTTGAACACGGCATCAGAATGGAATTCCTTTTAGCACGGCATCAGCATGGAATTCTTTTGAGCATGGCAACAGAATGGAATTCTATTAAGCACATAATTATAACGGAATTCTATTGAACACGGCATCAGCATCGGATTCCGTTGAGCACGGCATCAGAATGGAATTCCGCTGAACACTTTATCAGAATGGAATTCCGCTGAACACGGCATCAGAATGGAATTCCGTTGAACACGGCATCAGAATGGAATTCTGTTGAACACGGCATCAGAATGGAATACAGCTGAACACGGCATCAGAATGGAATTCCGTTGAACACGGCATCAGAATGGAATTCTGTTGAACACGGCATCAGAATGGAATTCAGCTGAACACGGCATCAGATTGGAATTCCGTTGAACACCGCATCAGAATGGAATTCTGTTGAACACGGCATCAGAATGGAATTCAGCTGAACACGGCATCAGAATGGAATTCTGTTGAACACAGCATCAGAATGGAAATCAGCTGACGTGCAATCATTGAAAAATAAATTGATGACCTATGATTAAGATTATCCTACCAACCGGACATTGGAACACGGCATCAGAATGGAAATCTATTGAGCGCATAATTAGAACGGAATCCTACTGAGCACGGCATTAGAATGGAATTCTATTGATCCCGGCATCGGAATGGAATTCTACTGAACACGGCATCAGAATGGAATTCCGCTGAACACTTTATCAGAATGGAATTCCGTTGAACACGGCATCAGAATGGAATTCCGTTGAACACGGCATCAGAATGGAATTCCGTTGAACACGGCATCAGAATGGAATTCTGTTGAACACTGCAGCAGAATGGAATTCCTTTGAACACGGCATCAGAATGGAATTCCGTTGAACACGGCATCAGAATGGAATTTAGCTGAACACGGCATCAGAATGGAATTCCGCTGAACACTTTATCAGAATGGCATTCCGTTGAACACGGCATCAGAATGGAATTCCGTTGAACACGGCATCTGAATGGAATTCTGTTGAACACGGCATCAGAATGGAATTCTGTTGAACACAGCATCAGAATGGAATTCTGTTGAACACTGCATCAGAATGGAATTCAGCTGAACACGGCATCAGAATGGAATTCTGTTGAACACAGCATCAGAATGGAAATCAGCTGACGTGCAATCATTGAAAAATAAATTGATGACCTATGATTAAGATTATCCTACCAACCGGACATTGGAACACGGCATCAGAATGGAAATCTATTGAGCACATAATTAGAACGGAATCCTACTGAGCACGGCATTAGAATGGAATTCTATTGATCCCGGCATCGGAATGGAATTCTACTGAACACGGCATCAGAATGGAATTCCGCTGAACACTTTATCAGAATGGAATTCCGTTGAACACGGCATCAGAATGGAATTCCGTTGAACACGGCATCAGAATGGAATTCCGTTGAACACGGCATCAGAATGACACGGCATCAGAATGGAATTCCGTTGAACACGGCATCTGAATGGAATTCTGTTGAACACGGCATCAGAATGGAATTCTGTTGAACACAGCATCAGAATGGAATTCAGCTGAACACGGCATCAGAATGGAATTCTGTTGAACACTGCATCAGAATGGAATTCAGCTGAACACGGCATCAGAATGGAATTCTGTTGAACACAGCATCAGAATGGAAATCAGCTGATGTGCAATCATTGTGCAATCATTGAAAAATAAATTGATGACCTATGATTAAGATTATCCTACCAACCGGACATTAAAAACTGTAACATCTTATGTTTCACTGAGACGTGGCTGAACGAAGATATGGACAATAAATAGCTAGCAGGATTTTCCCTGCACCGGCAGAACAGAGACGCTACCTCTGGTAAGACGAGGGGTGGGGTGTGTGTCTATTTGTCAATAACTGCTGGTGCGTGATGTCTAATATTAAAGAAGTCTCGAGGTATTGCTCACTTGAGGTAGTACCTTATTATAAGATGTAGACCACACTATCAACCAAGAGAGTTCTCATTTGTGTTATTCGTAGCTGTCTATTTACCACCACAGAATGAAGCTGGCGCTAAGACCGTACTCAACCAACTCTTTAAGGTCATAAGCAAAGAAGATAATGCTCACCCAGAAGCTTCGCTCCTAATGGCCGGGGACTTTAATGCAGGCAAACTTAAATCAGTTTTACCACATTTTTACCAGCATGTCACATGTGCAACCAGGGGGAAAAAATCCTAGACCACCTTTACTCCACACACAGAGATGCATACAAAGCTCTCACCAGCCCTCCATTTGGCAAATCTGACCATAATTCTGTCCTCCTGATTCCTGCTTACAAGCTAAAATAAAGCAGGAAGTACCAGTGACTCACTCAAAACGGAACTGGTCAGATGACACGGATGCTACACTACAGGACTGTTTTGCTAGCACAGACAGGAATATGTTCCGGGATTCATCCAATGGCATTGAGGAGTACACCAACTCAGTCATCGGCTTCATCAATAAGTGCATCAATGATGTCGTCTCCACATTGACTGTACGTACATATCCCCACCAGAAGCCACGAATTACAGGCAACATCCGCATTGAGCTAAAGAATAGAGCTGCCGCTTTCAAGGAACGGGAGACTAATTCGGACGTTTACAAGAAACACCACTATGCCCTCATCAAACAAGCAAAGCATCAATACAGGATTCAAATTGAGGCAGCAGACTTTGTGAAAATAATATTTTTGTCATTCTCAAAACTTTTGGCCATGACTGTATAGGGAGGTCAGAGAACTGGCAGTGTGGTGCCAGGACAACAACCTCTCCCTCAATGTGAGCAAGACAAAGGAGATGATTGTGGACAACAGGAAAACAGGCCCCCATTAACATCGACGGGGCTGTAGTGGAGCGGGTCGAGATTTATTTGTCACGTGCACCAAATACAACAGATGTAGTAGACCTTACAGTGAAATGCTTACTTACAGGCTCTAACCAATAGTGCAGAGAGAAAAAAAGTATGTGTGTGTGTGTAGGTACGTAAAGAAATAAAACAACAGTAAAAATACATTTGAAAATAAGAGTAGCAAGGCTATATACAGGCACCGGTTAGTCAAGCTTATTGAGGTAGTATGTACATGTAGGTATAGTTAAAGTGACTATGCATATATGATGAACAGAGAGTAGCAGAAGCATAAAAAGAGGGGTTGGCGGGTGATGGGACACAATGCAGATAGCCCGGTTAGCCAATGTGTGGGAGCACTGGTTGGTCGGGCCAATTGAGGTAGTATGTACATGAATGTATAGTTAAAGTGACTATGCATATAAGATAAACAGAGAGTAGCAGCAGCGTAAAAGAGGGGTTGGGGGAGGGACACAATGCAAATAGTCCGGGTAACCCTTATGGCTTGGGGGTAAAAACTGTTGAGAAGCCTTTTTATCCTAGACTTGGCACTCCGGTACTGCTTGCCATGCGGTAGTAGAGAGAACAGTCTATGACTGGGGTGGCTGAGGTCTTTGACAATTTTCAGGGCCTTCCTCTGACACCGCCTGGTGTAGAGGTCCTGGATGGCAGGCAGCTTTGCCCCAGTGATGTACTGGGCCGTACACATTATCCTCTGAAGTGCCTCGATGGATGCACTCGATGTTGCAGCTGTAGAACCTTTTGAGGATCTCAGGACCCATGCCAAAACTTTTTAGTTTCCTAGGGGGGAATAGGCTTTGTCGTGCCCTCTTCATGACTGTCTTGGTGTATGGCAGCTGTCTGGCATCTGACTGTAAGGCGCTACAGAGAGTAATGTGAATGGCCTAGTACATTACTTCCTGCAATCCAGGACCTACAGTGGGGCAAAAAAGTACAGTGGGGCAAAAAAGTATTTAGTCAGCCACCAATTGTGCAAGTTCTCCCACTTAAAAAAGATGAGAGGCCTGTAATTTTCATCATAGGTACACTTCAACTATGACAGACAAAATGAGAAGAAAAAATCCAGAAAATCACATTGTAGGATTTTTAATGAATGTATTTGCAAATTATGGTGGAAAATAAGTATTTGGTCAATAACAAAAGTTTATCTCAATACTTTGTTATATACCCTTTGTTGGCAATGACAGAGGTCAAACGTTTTCTGTAAGTCTTCACAAGGTTTTCACACACTGTTGCTGGTATTTTGGCCCATTCCTCCATGCAGATCTCCTCTAGAGCAGTGATGTTTTGGGGCTGTTGCTGGGCAACACGGACTTTCAACTCCCTCCAAAGATTTTCTATGGGGTTGAGATCTTGAGACTGGCTAGGCCACTCCAGGACCTTGAAATGCTTCTTACGAAGCCACTCCTTCGATGCCCGGGCAGTGTATTTGGGATCATTGTCATGCTGAAAGACCCAGCCACGTTTCATCTTCAATGCCCTTGCTGATGGAAGGAGGTTTTCACTCAAAATCTCACGATACATGGCCCCATTCATTCTTTCCTTTACACGGATCAGTCGTCCTGGTCCCTTTGCAGAAAAACAACCCCAAAGCATGATGTTTTCACCCCCATGCTTCACAGTAGGTATGGTGTTCTTTGGATGCAACTCAGCATTCTTTGTCCTGCAAACACGATGAGTTGAGTTTTTACCAAAAAGTTATATTTTGGTTTCATCTGACCATATGACATTCTCCCAATCTTCTTCTGGATCATCCAAATGCTCTCTAGCAAACTTCAGACGGGCCTGGACATGTACTGGCTTAAGCAGGGGGACACGTCTGGCACTGAAGGATTTGAGTCCCTGGCGGCGTAGTGTGTTACTGATGGTAGGCTTTGTTACTTTTGTCCCCGCTCTCTGCAGGTCAATCACTAGATACCCCCCGTGTGGTTCTGGGATTTTTGCTCACTGTTCTTGTGATCATTTTGACCCCACAAATAATTTTGCGTGGAGGCCCAGATCGAGGGAGATTATCAGTGGTCTTGTATGTCTTCCATTTCCTAATAATTGCTCCCACAGTTGATTTCTTCAAACCAAGCTGCTTACCTATTGCAGAATCAGTCTTCCCAGCCTGGTGCAGGTCTACAATTTTGTTTCTGGTGTCCTTTGACAGCTCTTTGGTCTTGGCCATAGTGGAGTTTGGAGTGTGACTGTTTGAGGTTGTGGACAGGTGTCTTTTATACTGATAACAAGTTCAAACAGGTGCCAGTAATACAGGTAATGAGTGGAGGACAGAGGAGCCTCTTAAAGAAGAAGTTACAGGTCTGTGAGAGCCAGAAATCTTGCTTGTTTGTAGGTGACCAAATACTTATTTTCCAACATAATTTGCAAATAAATTCATTAAAAATCCTACAATGTGATTTTCTGGATTTTATTTTTTTCCTTTTGTCTGTCATAGTTGAAGTGTACCTATGATGAAAATTACAGGCCTCTCTCATCTTTTTAAGTGGGAGAGCTTGCACAATTGGTGGCTGACTAAATACTTTTTTGCCCCACTGTATATAATAGGCGGTGTCAGAGGAAAGCCCATAAAATTGTCAAAGACTCCAGTCACCAAAGTTATAGACTGTTTTCTCTGCTACCGCACGGCAAGAGGTTCCGGAGCACCAAGTCTAGGACCAAAAGGCTCCTCAACAGCTTCTACCCCCAAGCCATAAGACTGCTGAACAATTCATAAAAATCGTCACCAGACAATTTACATTGACCCCCCCCCCTTGTACACTACTACTACTGTTTATTATGTATGCATAGTCACTTCACCCCCACCTACATGTACAGATTACCTCAACTAACCTGTACCCCTGCACACTGACTCTGTACCGGTACCCCCTGTATATAGCCTCGTTATTGTTATTCTTATTGTCTTACTTTTTATTATTACTTTTTATTTTAGTCTACTTGGTAAATATTTTCTTAACTCTTCTTGAACTGCGCTGTTGGTTAAGGGCCTGTAAGTAAGCATTTCACGGTAAAGTCTACACTTGTTGTATTTGGATCATATGGCAAATAAAGTTTGATTTGTTTTGAATTCTATTGAACACAGCATTAGAATGGTATTCTATTAAACACCACATTAGCATGGAATTGAAGGAATCTAATAGGCTGGTGTTGCTAGACTTTCTAGTCTTGTTCTTTACTCAAACTGGTGTGAGAAGGACAAATATCCAGGCATGAATGTCTGCATTCCTCTGTGCTTGTGAATGTTGGGGTTTAAACATTTGCAGGACAATCAATCAGTCAATCAATCAATCAATCAGCTAACTCTCCCCATTGTCCCTTCTCTGATCCTTTTGAACATGGAATCAGCTAACTCTCCCCATTCTCCCTTGTCCGATCCTTTTGAACATGGAATCATCTAACTCTCCCCATTGTCCCTTATAGGATCCTGGTGAACATGGACGACAACATCATAGAGCATTACTCTAATGAAGACACCTTCATCCTGAGCATAGAGAGCTACGCTGACGCCTACAAGGTCACACTCACCGAAATATGATGTCTGAAGGACTCAGTCTAGGGCCGGGGGGGACAGTACAGAGGGACAGGACGGTACAGGAGGACAGGACCGTACAGGAGGACAGGACAGTACAGGAGGACAGGACAGTACAGGAGGACTGAGTGTAGGGTCGGAGGGACGGGACAGTACAGGAGGACTGAGTGTAGGGTCGGGGGGACAGGACAGTACAGGAGGACTGAGTGTGGGGCCGGGGGACAGGACAGTACAGGAGGACTGAGTGTAGGGTCGGGGGACAGGACAGTACAGGAGGACTGAGTGTAGGGTCGGGGGGACAGGACAGTACAGGAGGACTGAGTGTAGGGTCGGGGGACAGGACAGTACAGGAGGACTAAGTGTAGGGTCGGGGGGACAGGACAGTACAGGAGGACTAAGTGTAGGGTCGGGGGAAATAGGACAGTACAGGAGGACTTAGTGTAGGGTCGGGGGGACAGGACAGTACAGGAGGACTGAGTGTGGGGCCGATGAGGGACCGGGACCAGATGCACCGGTTCCAATCCAAGCGCCAATGCCGTTTAGCAAACTCCAGGCGTTTACATTTGTTGGATGACATGAAAATAGAGCTCTTTGGCCAGACTTCGAAATGAGAATGTATGAGCAGAAAATAACCTCATACCTACTGGAAAGTATGGTGGTGGATCTTTGATGTTTAGGGGCTATTTGCCTTCCACTGGTCCTGGAGCCCTTGTTAAGGTCAACAGCATCATGAACTTTACCCAGTACAAGGACATTTTAGCCAAAAAACCTGGTTGCCTCTGTCAGGAGGCTGAAACTTGGCCGCAAGAGGATCTTCCAGCAAGACAAAAACCTCAAGCTCACAAAATACACAAAGAAATTGTTAATTGGCCACAAAATCAACAGCAATGGACATCTTAGTCTCCAGACTTGAAACCCACTGAAAACCTGTGGTTTGATTTGAAGGGGGCCGTCCATAAACCCAGTCAAACGATATCAAGGATCTGGAAGGATTCTCTAAAGAGGAATGGTCTCAGATCCCTCCCAATGTGTTCTCCAACATAAAACATTTTAGAAAAAGGCTCAGGGCTGTTATCCTCACAAGGCGAGGTATTGAAAGCAAGCTCTAGCCAGAGGCGACATACAGACAGAGTACACAACACTACAGACATAGTACTCAACACTACAGACATAGTACTCAACACTACAGACATAGTACTCAACAGAGTACACAACCCTACAGACAGAGTACACAACTCTACAGACAGAGCACTCAACCCTACAGACAGAGTACTCAACACCACAGTCAGAGTACTCAACACTACAGACAGATGGAATATGAACCGATCTCTTTACAGCCTACATGATATAGTTATAGTGTGTTAGTCCCTCAATGGAACAGGTTAACATGTAGAATCCTTGGATCCTGAGTGTAGGGATGTTTTATCTGTTACTTAAACCTGTCAGACCCCAATCTAATGAGCTTTAACTGTCAATATAATTATTTTGCTATTGTATGTTGAGCATGTATAGTTTTACATGGTTTTGCGAAATGACCATGGCTAGTTGATAAAAGGGGTATTTACATTTACATGTTAGTCATTTAGCAGATGCTCTTATCCAGAGAGACTTAGAGTTAATGCTTTTTTACACCATTTTAAAGATACACTTCTCGTTAATCCAACCACAGTGTCCGATTTCAAAAAGGCTTTTTGGCAAAAATTCAATAATCTGAGAACAGCATTCAGCCACAAATGCAAGCCATACAGTTACCCGCCAAATTGTGGAGTCAACAAAAGTTATAAATAGCATTATAAATCTTCACTTGCCTTTGCTGATCTTCATTGGAATGCACTCCCAGGACTCCCACTTCCACAAGAAATGTTTGTTTTGTTCGATTACGTCCATATTTATGTCCAAATACCTCTGTTTTGTTCGCGCGTTTAGTTCACTATTCCAAAGGCACAATGCCCGAGCGCAAAATCCAGAAAAGTCAAAAGAGTTTCATTACCGTTTGTAGAAACATGTCAATCGATGTTTACAATCAATCTTTAGGGTCTTTTTATAATAAATCTTCAATAATATTCCAACCGGACCATAGCGTATTCATTACAGAGGAAAAAGAAGGCACGGCGCGGTGACCGCGCAGTGAACAACTGATTGGCCTCAGCCTAGTCCACTTGTTGAAACAGCTCTTATTCTTCCACAATAGAAGCCTGAAACAACTTTCTAAAGACTGTTAACATTCGCTGGAAGCCTTGGGAAGTGTAATCTGGCCCCATAGGCACAGCGTATTGGATAGGCAATCACTTAAATGAAACTACAAACCTCAGATTTCCCACTTCCTGGTTGGATTTGTCTCAGGTTTTCGCCTACCATATGAGTTCTGTTATACTCACAGACATTATTCAAACAGTTTTAGAAACTTCAGAGTGTTTTCTATCCAATACTACTAATAAAATGCATATATTAGCATCTGGGACAGAGTAGCAGGCAGTTTACTCTGGGCACCTTATTTATCCAAGCTACTCAATACTGTGCCCCTGTCACCAAGAAGTTTTAAGATAGCTAGATGGGGCAACCGTATATTACAGTCATAGTAAGTCCAGAGTCAGAGCTTGAAAGTGAGGGAAAAGTCAAGTGCGAGTGTTTGTTCACGAAAGGCATTTTTTTATTCAGTGTATTGTAATGTTGTATATACATTTAAGAAAATATAAGTATACTGAACAAAAATATAAATATCAAATATATTAATGAGTTACAGTTCAAATAAGGTTATCAGGAAATTGAAATAAATAAATTAGGCCCTAATCTATGGATTTCACGTGGCTGGGCAGGGGTGCAGCTGCCTTAATTTTGTTGAACCCCAGGAAGAGTAGATGCTGCCTTGGCAGGAACTAATGGGGATCCATAATAAATACAAATACAGCTCCCAGGCCCACCCACTGGGGAGCCAGGCCAAGCCAATCTGAATGACTTTTTCCCCACAAAAGGGTTTTATAACAGACAGAACTCCTCAGTTTCATCAGCTGTGGCTGGTCTCAGATTATCCCGCAGGTGAAGAAGCCGGATATGGAGGGCCTGGGCTGGCGGTTGGTTTGATGTACTGCCAAATTCTCTAAAACGACTTATGGAAAAGAAATGAACATTCAAATCTCTGGCAACAGCTCGGGTGGACATTCCTGCAGTCAGCATGCACACTCCTTCAAAACTTTAGACATCTGTGGCATTGTGTTGTGTCACAAAACGGCACATTTTAGAGTGGCCTTTTATTGTCCCCAGCACAAAGTGCACCTGTGTAATTATCATGCTGTATTCATCTACTTGATATGCCACACCTGTCAGATGGATGGATTATCTTGGCAAAGGAGAAATGCTCACTAACAGGGATGTAGACAGAAATCAGCTTTTTGTGGATATGGAACATTTCTGGGATCTTTAATTTCAGTTCATGAAACATGGGACCAACAACTACATGTTGCGTTTTATATTTTTGTTCAGTGTATTGTTCAGTATATTGTTCAGTGTATTTAGTCATGAAAGGTGTATTCAGTGTATTGTACTGTTGTATATAAATATAAGTATTTAGTCCGAGACTAGAGGTGGGCAGCTACAGATGGTCATTATGGACCATGTGTCAAATGCAGCCTGAGATAAGTCTGTTTGTGCTAACATTCCACTCCTAACTAGTCCCATTTGGCATGTGAAATGGTCCTTGGTTTCAACTGTACTGTGGCTACATGACTTCCCTGTATGGTGGTGAAAGGTTATGCTTCATACAGTCATCTGTGTTCATATTGTTTCTGTTCTGCTATCTTATTTATTGTGTTTCTCAGTGATTAGTGACACCTCTCATTGGAAGCCTCCTTTGAGTACTTATTACTGCATTGGTCTTTATTATTATTCTTACTGTAAACTATTCTGTTTTATATAACAGCCACAATAAGCAACATGTTTAATGTTAGCAATGCCTTATTATATGATCGTCCATCAGCCAAAACGTCAGTACTTCCAGGGGTGAAGATGGACACTTGTTGGTTGTTTGGAACGTACTTACAGTATGTTGACAATTTAATAAAAATGTGAAGAAATATCAGCTTGGTAATGTTTCTGCATTGTTGAGAGGGGAACTTAGAGAAGTGTGTTATGTTTGTATGTTATCCACAAAACAAGACACCTGTACACAAAATCTTATTTTATTTTATAAGATAATCAAAAGATAAATACTTTCTGTATTTAGACACTACTCTGACACATATTGCAACAAAGTAACAATAACAAATCTACAAAATTATACAATTACAAACAGTTTGTTCGACAGATAACAATTGTATAGGATAAATTGATACAATACAGTTTTTTTTGTATATACACACTATATATACAAAAGTATGTGGACACCCCTTCAAATTAGTGGATTTGGCTATTTCAGCAACACCCGTTGCTAACAAGTGTATAACATCAAGCACACAGCCATGCAATCTCCATAGACAAACATTGGCAGTAGAATGGCCTTACTGATGAGCTCAGTGACTTTCAATGTGGCACCGCCATAGGATGCAACCTTTCCAACGAGTCAGTTAATCAAATTTCTGCCCTGCTAGAGCTGCACCGGTCATCTGTAAGTGCTGATATTGTGAAGTGGAAATCTCTGGGAGCAACAACGGCAAAGCCGCCAAGTGATAGGCCACACAAGCTCACAGAACGAGACTGCCGAGTGCTGAAGCGTGTAGCGTGTTAAAAATAGTCGGTCCTCGGTCGTAACACTCACTACCGAGTTCCAAACTACTTCTGGAAGCAACGTCAGCACAAGGACAGTTCGTCGAGAGCTTAATGAAATGGGTTTACATGGCTGAACAGCCGCACACAAGCCTAAGATCACCATGGGAAATGCCAAGCGTCAGCTGGAGTGGTGTAAAGCTAGCCGCCATTGGACTCTGGAGCAGTGGAGAAGCGTTCTCTGGAGATATAAGTCACGCTTCACCATTTGTCAGTCGGACGGACTAATCTGGGTTTGGCGGATTCCAGGACAACGCTACCTGCCCGAATGCATAGAGCCAACTGTAAAGTTTGGTGGAGGACGAATAATGGTCTGGGGCTGCTTTTCGTGGTTTGGGCTAGGCCCCTTAGTTCGAGTGAAAGGACACCTTAATGCTACAGCATACAATGCTACAGCATACAAACATTCCAGACGATTCTGGGCTTCCAACTTTGCAGCGACAGTTTGGGAAAATCCCTTTCCTGTTTTAGCATAACAATGCCCCTGTGCACAAAGAGTGGTCCAAACAGAAATGGTTTGTCGAGACCAGTGTGGAAGAACTTGACTCAAATGGTCTTACAATGCAAAAAGAATCCTCCCGTCTTGTACCTCAAACCATTTAATCAAACCTCCTGTTCTTATCTTATTTACAAAGCTAACAGCAGCTCAAAAAACATTCAGTGGTGTATAATAACCAGCCCTGCAGGTGGTGGGATGTATTCAGTACTGCAGGTGGTGGATGTATTCAATACTGCAGGTGGTGGATGTATTCAGTACTGTATAATAACCAGCCCTGCAGGTGGTGGATGTATTCAGTACTGTATAATAACCAGCCCTGCAGGTGGTGTATGTATTCAGTACTGCAGGTGGTGGATGTATTCAATACTGCAGGTGGTGGATGTATTCAGTACTGTATAATAACCAGCACTGCAGGTGGTGGATGTATTCACTACTGCAGGTGGTGGATGTATTCAGTACTGTATAATAACCAGCCCTGCAGGTGGTGGATGTATTCAGTACTGCAGGTGGTGGATGTATTCAATACTGCAGGTGGTGGATGTATTCAGTACTGTATAATAACCAGCCCTGCAGGTGGTGGATGTATTCAGTACTGCAGGTGGTGGATGTATTCAATAACCAGCCCTGCAGGTGGTGGATGTATTCAGTACTGTATAATAACCAGCCCTGCAGGTGGTGGATGTATTCAATACTGCAGGTGGTGGATGTATTCAGTACTGTATAATAACCAGCCCTGCAGGTGGTGGATGTATTCAGTACTGCAGATGGTGGATGTATTCAATACTGCAGGTGGTGGATGTATTCAGTACTGTATAATAACCAGCCCTGCAGGTGGTGGATGTATTCAATACTGCAGGTGGTGGATGTATTCAGTACTGTATAATAACCAGCCCTGCAGGTGGTGGATGTATTCAGTACTGCAGGTGGTGGATGTATTCTATACCGCAGGTGGTGGATGTATTCAGTACTGTATAATAACCAGCCCTGCAGGTGGTGGATGTATTCAGTACTGCAGGTGGTGGATGTATTCAATACTGCAGGTGGTGGATGTATTCAGTACTGTATAATAACCAGCCCTGCAGGTGGTGGATATATTCAGTACTGCAGATGGTGGATGTATTCAATACTGCAGGTGGTGGATGTATTCAGTACTGTATAATAACCAGCCCTGCAGGTGGTGGATGTATTCAATACTGCAGGTGGTGGATGTATTTCAATACCTGCAGGTGGTGGATGTATTCAGTACTGTATAATAACCAGCCCTGCAGGTGGTGGATGTATTCAATACTGCAGGTGGTGGATGTATTCAATAACCAGCCCTGCAGGTGGTGGAGGTGCAGGTGGTGGATGTATTCAATACTGCAGGTGGTGGATGTATTCAGTACTGTATAATAACCAGCCCTGCAGGTGGTGGATGTATTCAATACTGCAGGTGGTGGATGTATTCAATACTGCAGGTGGTGGATGTATTCAGTACTGCAGGTATAATAACCAGCCCTGCAGGTGGTGGATGTATTCATACTGCAGGTGGTGGATGTATTCAGTACTGTATAATAACCAGCCCTGCAGGTGGTGGATGTATTCAGTACTGCAGGTGGTGGATGTATTCATACTGCAGGTGGTGGATGTATTCAGTACTGTATAATAACCAACCAGGTGGTGGAGCCCTGCAGGTGGTGGATGTATTCAGTAACCAGCCCTGCAGGTGGTGGATGTATTCAATACTGCAGGTGGTGGATGTATTCAGTACTGTATAATAACCAGCCCTGCAGGTGGTGGATGTATTCAGTACTGCAGGTGGTGGATGTATTCAATACTGCAGGTGGTGGATGTATTCAGTACTGTATAATAACCAGCCCTGCAGGTGGTGGATGTATTCAATACTGCAGGTGGTGGATGTATTCAGTACTGTATAATAACCAGCCCTGCAGGTGGTGGATGTATTCAGTACTGCAGGTGGTGGATGTATTCTATACTGCAGGTGGTGGATGTATTCAGTACTGTATAATAACCAGCCCTGCAGGTGGTGGATGTATTCAGTACTGCAGGTGGTGGATGTATTCAGCCCTGCAGGTGGTGGATGTATTCAGTACTGTATAATAACCAGCCCTGCAGGTGGTGGATATATTCAATACTGCAGGTGGTGGATGTATTCAATAGTGCAGGTGGTGGATGTATTCAGTACTTGCAGGTGGTGGATGTATTCAGTACTGTATAATAACCAGCCCTGCAGGTGGTGGATGTATTCAGTACTGCAAGTGGTGGATGTATTCAGCCCTGCAGGTGGTGGATGTATTCAGTACTGCAGGTGGTGGATGTATTCAGCCCTGCAGGTGGTGGATGTATTCAGTACTGTATAATAACCAGCCCTGCAGGTGGTGGATGTATTCAATACTGCAGGTGGTGGATGTATTCAGTACTGTATAATAACCAGCCCTGCAGGTGGTGGATGTATTCAATACTGCAGGTGGTGGATGTATTCAGTACTGTATAATAACCAGCCCTGCAGGTGGTGGATGTATTCAGTACTGCAGGTGGTGGATGTATTCAATACTGCAGGTGGTGGATGTATTCAGTACTGTATAATAACCAGCCCTGCAGGTGGTGGATGTATTCAGTACTGCAGGTGGTGGATGTATTCAATACTGCAGGTGGTGGATGTATTCAGTACTGCAGGTGGTGGATGTATTCAGCCCTGCAGGTGGTGGATGTATTCAGTACTGCAGGTGGTGGATGTATTCAGTACTGTATAATAACCAGCCCTGCAGGTAGTGGATGTATTCAGTACTGCAAGTGGTGGATGTATTCAGTACTGCAGGTGGTGGATGTATTCAGTACTGCAGGTGGTGGATGTATTCAGTACTGCAGATGGTGGATGTATTCAGTACTGTATAATAACCAGCCCTGCAGGTGGTGGATGTATTCAGTCCTGCAGGTGGTGGGTGTATTCAGTACTGCAGGTGGTGGATGTATTCAGTCCTGCAGGTGGTGGATAACCAGTCCTGCAGGTGGTGGATGTATTCAGTACTGCAGGTGGTGGATGTATTCAGCCCTGAAGGTGGTGGATGATGTATTAACCAGCCCTGCAGGTGGTGGATGTATTCAATACTGCAGGTGGTGTATGTATTCAGCCCTGCAGGTGGTGTATGTATTCAGTACTGCAGGTGGTGTATGTATTCATTACTGCAGGTGGTGGATGTATTCAGTACTGCAGGTGGTGGATGTATTCAGTACTGCAGGTGGTGGATGTATTCAGTACTGCAGGTGGTGGATGTATTCAGCCCTGCATGTGGTGGATAACCAGTCCTGCAGGTGGTGGGTGTATTCAGTACTGCAGGTGGTGGATGTATTCAGCCCTGCAGATGGTGGTGGATGTATTCAGCCCTGCAGGTGGTGGATGTATTCAGCCCTGCAGGTGGTGGATATATTCAGCCCTGAAGGTGGTGGATGTATTCAGCCCTGCAGGTGGTGGATAATTCAGCCCTGCAGGTGGTGGATGTATTCAGTACTGCAGGTGGTGGATGTATTCAGTACTGCAGGTGGTGGATGTATTCAGCCCTGCAGGTGGTGGATATATTCAGCCCTGCAGGTGGTGGATGTATTCAGTACTGCAGGTGGTGGATGTATTCAGTACTGCAGGTGGTGGATGTATTCAGTACTGCAGGTGGTGGATGTATTCAGCCCTGCAGGTGGTGGATATATTCAGCCCTGAAGGTGGTGGATGTATTCAGCCCTGCAGGTGGTGGATGTATTCAGCCCTGCAGGTGGTGGATGTATTCAGTGCTGCAGGTGGTGGATGTATTCAGCCCTGCAGGTGGTGGATGTATTCAGCCCTGCAGGTGGTGGATGTATTCAGTACTGCAGGTGGTGGATGTATTCAGTACTGCAGGTGGTGGATGTATTCAGTACTGCAGGTGGTGGATGTATCCAGTACTGCAGGTGGTGGATATATTCAGTACTGCAGGTGGTGGATGTATTCAGTACTGCAGGTGGTGGATGTATTCAGTACTGCAGGTGGTGGATGTATTCAGTACTGCAGGTGGTGGATGTATTCAGCCCTGCAGGTGGTGGATATATTCAGCCCTGAAGGTGGTGGATGTATTCAGCCCTGCAGGTGGTGGATGTATTCAGCCCTGCAGGTGGTGGATGTATTCAGCGCTGCAGGTGGTGGATATATTCAGCCCTGCAGGTGGTGGATGTATTCAGTACTGTATAATAACCAGCCCTGCAGGTGGTGGATGTATTCAGTACTGCAGGTGGTGGATGTATTCAGTACTGCAGATGGTGGATGTATTCAGTACTGCAGATGGTGGATGTATTCAGCCCTGCAGGTGGTGGATGTATTCAGTACTGTATAATAACCAGCCCTGCAGGTGGTGGATGTATTCAGTACTGCAGGTGGTGGATGTATTCAGTACTGCAGATGGTGGATGTATTCAGTACTGTAGGTGGTGGATGTATACAGTACTGTATAATAACCAGTCCTGCAGGTGGTGGATTTATTCTTCCATCGGCCCTGGGTATCTGGGAGAGCCTGAAGCCATGATCAGGGAAAGCACAGACAGCTCTCCTTCTCTCTATTCGCATATGGAGTGGGTTACCAA
This sequence comes from Oncorhynchus tshawytscha, assembly GCF_018296145.1. Classification (NCBI taxonomy): domain Eukaryota; kingdom Metazoa; phylum Chordata; class Actinopteri; order Salmoniformes; family Salmonidae; genus Oncorhynchus; species Oncorhynchus tshawytscha. The sequence goes on from NC_056459.1 coordinate 40,973,358, forward strand.
AGTTATCAGGGGTATAGTTCCCTACTGTTCTCATGCATTTTAGTGGGTTAATGGGATACGTTGTGTGCTTTAGTACATAATATTATGGTCATATGTTATTTGGAATATATATATGTGTACAGCTGAAGTCGGAAGTTTACATACACCTTAGCCAACTACATTTAAACTCAGTTCTTCACAATTCCTGACATTTATTCCAAGTAAAAATTCCCTGTTTTAGGTGAATTAGGATCACCACTTTATTTTAAGAATGTGAAATGTCAGAATAATAGTAGAGAGAATTATTTATTTCAGCTTTTATTTCTTTCATCACATTCCCAGGGGGTCAGAAGTTTACATACACTCAATTAGTACTTGGTAGCATTGCTTTTAAATTGTTTCACTTGGGTCATGTGTTTTGGGTAGCTGAGTGAATTTTGGGATGAATTTTGGCCCATTCCTCCTGACAGAGCTGGTGTAAATGAGTCAGGTTGGTAGGCCTCCTTGCTCGCACACACTTTTTCAGTTCTGTCCACAAATTTTCTATAGGATTGATGTCAGGCCTTTGGGATGGCCACTCCAATACATTGACTTTGTTGACCTTGAGCCATTTTGCCACAACTTTGGAAGTATGCTTGGGGTCATTGTCCATTTGGGAGACCCATTTGCGACCAAGCTTTAACTTCCTGACTGATGTCTTGAGATGTTGCTTCTAAATATCCACATAATTTTCCATCCTCGTGAAACCATCTATTTTGTGAAGTGCACCAGTCCCTCCTGCAGCAAAGCACCCCCACAACATGATGCTGCCACCCCGTGCTTTACAGTTGGGATGGTGTTCTTTGGCTTGCAAGCCTCCCCCTTTTTACTCCAAACAGAATGACAATCATTATGGCCAAACAGTTCCATTTTTGTTTCATCAGACCAGAGGACATTTCTCCAAAATGTATGATCTTTGTGCCCATGTGCAGTTGCAAACAGTAGTCTGGCTTTTTTTATGGTGGTTTTGGAGCAGTGGCTTCTTCCTTGCTGAGCGTCCTTTCAGGTTATGTCGATATAGGACTTGTTTTACTGTGGAAATAGATACTTCGTACCTGTTTCCTCCAGCATCTTCACAAGATCCTTTGCTGTTGTTCTGGGATTGATTAGCACTTTTCGCACCAAAGTACGTTCATCTCTAGGAGACAGAACGCGTCTCCTTCCTGAACGGTATGTCGGCTGCGTGGTCCCATGGTGTTTATACTTGCGTACTATTGTTTGTACAGATGAACGTGGTACCTTCAGACGTTTGGAAATTGCTCCCAATGATGAACCAGACTTATTTCTGATGTCTTTCTGATGTCTTGGCTGATTTCTTTTGATTTTCCCATGATGTCGAGCAACGAGGCAGAGTTTGAAGGTAGGCCTTGAAATACATCCACAGGTACACCGCCAATTGACTCAAATTATGTCAATCAGCCTATCAGGAACTTCTAAAGCCATGACATAATTTTCTGGAATTTAAAGGCACAGTCAACTTAGTGTATGAAACTTCTTACCCACTGGAATTGTGATACAGTGAATTTTTAGTGAAATAATCTGCCTGAAAACAATTGTTGGAAAAATGACCTGTGTCATGCACAAAGTAGATGTCCTAACCAACTTGCCAAAACTATAGTTTGTTAAGACGACATTTGTGGAGTGGTTGAAAAACTAGTTTTAATGACTCCAACCTAAGTGTATGTAAACTTCCAACTTCAACTGAGGCCAGGTCATATATATATGTAGACATACCGTAATATTATGTAGTAATACATATACAAATGTATATATATATCCATACCATAATATTATGTAGTGATATAAATACACACATAAATACAGTACCAGTCAAAATTTTGGACACACCACCTCATTCAAGGGTTTTTATTTATTTTTTACTATTTTCTACATTGTAGAATAATAGTGAAGACATCATCAAAACTATGAAATAACACATATGGAATCATCACCCCAAAAAAGTGTTAAACAAATCCAAATATTTTTTATAATTTAGATTCCTCAAAGTAGCCACCCTTTGCATTGATGACAGCTTTGCACACTCTTGGCATTCTCTCCAACCAGCTTCACCTGTAATGGTTTTCCAACAGTCTTGAAGGAGTTCCCACATATGCCGAGCACTTGTTGGCTGCATTTCCTTCACTCAGTAGTCTAACTCATCCCAAACCATCTCAATTGGGTTGAGTTCTGGTGATTGTGGAGGCCAGGTCACTCTCCTTCTTACACAGCCTGTCATGTTGTAAAAACAAATTATAGTCCCACTAACCAGATGGAATGGCGTATCGCTGTAGAATGCTGTGGTAGCCATGCTGGTTGTGTGCCTTGAATTCCAGCACACTTAACCACATCTCAACATCAACTGTTCGGAGAAGACTGCATGAATCATGCCTTCATGGTCGAATCGCTGCAAAGAAACCACTATTAAAGGACACCAATAATAAGAAGAGACTGTCTTGGGCCAAGAAACATGAGCAATGGATATTCAATCGGTGGAAATCTGTCCATTGTTCTGATGAGTCCAAATAGAGATTTTTTGGTTCCATCCGCCGTGTCTTTGTGAGACGCAGAGTAGGTGAACGGATGATCTCCGCATGTGTGGTTCCCACAGTGAAGCATGGAGGAGGAGGTGTGATGGTGTGCAGCTGCTTTGTTGGTGACACTGTCAGTGATATATTTAGAATTCAAGACATACTTAACCATCATGGCTACCACAGCATTCTGCAGCAATACGCAATCCCATCTGGTTTGGGCTTAGTGGGGCTATAATTGGTTTTTCAACAGGACAATGACCCAACACACCTCCAGCATGTGCAAGGGCCATTTAAGCAAGACGGAGAGCCCTTTCTCTTCTGTTTCCAGGTCCACCCCACCCCCCGTGTCATCGATGGCCATCCGGCATACACGGTGATATGCCTCCTGAGTGTTCGACCACGGGGCTGGGGTTTCCAGTACCTAGATGTCTGAGAGGGTTACGGCCCGGAGGAGAGGTGCTGGGTCTCCACTAGAGACATCCTGGACCCAGCCCTCATTGCCGACTTCCACCGCCGACACCCCGGTCAACCAGGCATGCGCCCAGGCAGGATAATAGGTGGCGCCCCTAGAGGGGGGGTACTGACCCACCCTGATCTGTTTCACCAGTCCTTGTGCTTGTCTCCACCCCCCTCCAGGTGTCACACATCTTCCCCATGATCCCCTGTGTATTTATACCTGTGTTTTCTATCTGTCTGTGCCAGTTCGTCTTGATTGTCAAGTCAACCAGCGTTTTTCTCTCAGCTCCTGTTCTTCCCAGACTCTGTTTTTCTCATCCTCCTGGTTCTGACCCTTGCCTGTCCTGACGCTTGCCTGTCCCCGACCTGCCTTTTGACCATTCTGCCTGCCCCTGACCTTGAGCCTGCCTGCTGCCATGTACTGTTTTGGACTCTGACCTGGATATTACCGCTTGCCTGTCCCCAACCTGCCTTTTGCCTACCCCTTGAACTATAATAAATATCAGAGCTCAAACCATCTGCCTCTCGTGTCTGCATCTGCGTCTCGCCTTGTGTCGTTATACTGTTGGAAAAGCAATCCAGGTGAAGCTGGTTGAGAGAATGCCAAGAGTGTGCAAAGCTGTCATCAAGGCAAAGGGTGGCTACTTTGAAGAATCTAAATTCAAAAAAATATTTGGATTTGTTTAACAGGTTTTTTTGGTTACAACATGATTCCATATGAGCTATTTCATAGTTTTGATGATGTCTTCACTATTATTCTACAATGCAGAAAATAGTCTAAATAAATAAAAACCCTTGAATGAGGTGGTGTGCCCAAACTTTTGACAGGTACTGTATTTATATCGCTACATAATATTAATGGTATTGATATATATACATTTGAATGTGTATTACCCTACAATGGCCCTCAGGATCTCGTCACTGTATTTTTGTGCATTCAAATTGCCGTTGATAAAATGCATTTGGTGTTCATTGTCTGTAGCTTATGCCAGACCATACGACGCCATACACATGGTCTGCAGTTGTGAGGCCGGTTGGACATAGTGCCGAATTCTTTAAAATGACTTAAGAGGTTGCTTATGGTAGAGAAATTAACATTATTGGTTACATACACGTGGTTAGCAGATGTTGTTGCGGGTGTAGTGAAATGCTTGGCATGCTGACCGCAGGATTGTCCACCAGAGCTGTTGCCAGATAAATAAAATTTTGATTTGAATTGCACTCTTCCTCAACTTAAGACATCTGTGGCATTGTGTTGTGTGACAAAACTGCACATTTTAGAGTGGCCTTTTATTGTCCCTAGCACAAGGTGCACCTGGGTAATGATCATGCTGTTTAATCAGCTTCTTGATATGCCACACCTGTCAGTTGGGTGGATTATCTTGGCAAAGGAGAAATGCTCAAATGACAAATTTTGGTTACTGGCCAAGCGCTCTAACCCCTAGGCTACCTGCCGCCCCTTGGCTACCTGCCTCCCCTAGGCTACCTGCCGCCCCTAGGCTACCTGCCGCCCCTTGGCTACCTGCCGCCCCTAGGCTACCTGCCGCCCCTAGGCTACCTGCCGCCCCTAGGCTACCTGCCGCCCCTAGGCTACCTGCCTCCCCTAGGCTACCTGCCGCCCCTAGGCTACCTGCCGCCCCTAGGCTACCTGCCGCCCCTAGGCTACCTGCCGCCCCTAGGCTACCTGCCGCCGCATTTATATTTTTGTTCAGTATATAGTAAAGAACAACAAACAAACATGTTGATATGTTACACCGTGTCACAGAATGTGTGATAGGATAAGTTAGTCTGCATGTGTATTGTCCTTACAATGGATATTTAAGCAATTCAGGGACCCAGCCAGTGGCATACATTTCACTGTGTGGATATTTAAGCATTTCAGGGACCCAGCCAGTGGCATACATTTCACTGTGTGGATATTTAAGCATTTCAGGGACCCAGCCAGTGGCATACATTTAACTGTGTGGATATTTAAGCATTTCAGGGACCCAGCCAGTGGCATACATTTCACTGTGTGGATATTTAAGCATTTCAGGGACCCAGCCAGTGGCATACATTTCACTGTGTGGATATTTAAGCATTTCAGGGACCCAGCCAGTGGCATATATTTAACTGTGTGTGGTGTAATCTGAAACCTGTGAACACTACTGGTGTTAGAGATAGATGATGATGATAGATTTGTGTTTCTCTAAAAAGGAGAGCTGTTGCCCTGTGAGTCTAGTTGAAGCAGAGGAGGATATAGACAGATAAATGCATAGCAACATGTGTGGTCCTCTCTGTTTTCAATACGATCCTACAATAAATATGATTATATTGTACACATCATTCTATCATGTTTGCAGTCAAAATATTCCAAACATTTATAATTCAAAATCTTAAAGTGAAAATGTTTCATTGCTGCAAAATGCCACAATATTTTGTCACTATGTCAAATGTTATAATAAATCTTCTAGCTACCTCTTTTCGCTCATACACTCTCTCTTCCATCTACAGTAGGGGAGATCAATAGCTTCCATCTATAGTAGGGGAGATCAATAGCTTCCATCTACAGTAGGGGAGATCAATAGCTTCCATCTACAGTAGGGGAGATCAATAGCTTCCATCTGGTGTCATGTTTCTCCAATACTTTTCTCCCTCCTTTCAGTTCAGTTCCTCATGGCAGAATTGTGTTTCTTGGCTTTAAGTAGAAACAGCCCTTCACCACTGATCTTGGATCAAAATAGTAAACCTTGATCCTAACTGTAACCATTAGAATAAAATGAATGTCTATGATGGTCCAGTATGTGTTGGTCTAGTATGTGATGGTCTAGTATGTGGTGGTCCAGTATGTGATGGTCTAGTATAATGTTCCAGTATGTGATGGTCCAGTATGTGATGGTCCAGTATAATGGTCCAGTATGTGATGGTGCAGTATGTGATGGTCCAGTATGTGATGGTCTAGTATGTGATGGTCCAGTATGTGATGGTCCAGTATGTGATGGTCTAGTATAATGTTCCAGTATGTGATGGTCCAGTATGTGATGGTCCAGTATAATGGTCCAGTATGTGATGGTCCAGTGTGTGATGGTCCAGTGTGTGATGGTGCAGTATGTGGTGGTCTAGTATGTCATGGTCTAGTATGTGATGGTCTAGTATGTGATGGTCCAGTATAATGGTCTAGTATGTGATGGTGCAGTATGTGATGGTCCAGTATGTGATGGTCCAGTATGTGATGGTCCAGTATAATGGTCCAGTATGTGATGGTGCAGTATGTGATGGTGCAGTATGTGATTGTCCAGTATGTGATGGTCTAGTATGTGATGGTCTAGTATGTGATGGTCCAGTATAATGGTCTAGTATGTGATGGTGCAGTATGTGATGGTCCAGTATGTGATGGTCCAGTATGTGATGGTCTAGTAGGTGATGGCCCAGTATGTGACCGTGCAGTTTGCGATGGTCCAGTATGTGATGGTCCAGTATAATGGTCCAGTATAATGGTCCAGTATGTGATGGTCCAGTATGTTGTGGTCCAGTATGTGATGGTCTAGTATGTGATGGTCCAGTATGTGATGGTCCAGTATGTGATGGTCTAGTATGTGATGGTCCAGTATGTGATGGTCCAGTATGTGGTGGTCCAGTATGTGATGGTCCAGTATGTGGTGGTCCAGTATGTGATGGTCCAGTATGTGATGGTCCAGTATGTGATGGTCCAGTATGTGGCTCCTCTGCTTGGGTCCAATTTGATCTGCTCAATGTCGATCTGTTGTGCTGTTAGTCACTACTGGGTGAATGAAGGAGAATGCTTTGACCTGAATAAATAATACTAGATGCCTGCAGACAGTAGGTTGTTCTACTGCCCTACGCTGCTGGGATCACACTGCAGCAGCCGCACGATAGACGGATCGTTCTTTGCTCCCTCAACAAACTCCTCCAGAGACAGTTTACCTGAAGAACACAATGAGTAAAATGACAGTTAGTGTCAGTTGGTGTCAGTTGGTGCACAAACAGTAGGATGGAAACAGGGAGGAAGTGGATAAGGCCTGGAGGAGGATTTGGGAGTGAATTGAAATTTGATAGCTAGGTACTTACCATCACGATTTGTGTCCATCTGCCTGAAGATTTTGTCTGTGCGTTTCTCAGGTGTCGACTCATCCTCCGGCATTTTCATTACAGATGAAACCATCTTGTAGATCGCCTGGAGACAGGTATAGAGAGAGGGGGTATGAGAAGCCAACCTCCACATTACATGATCTTATGTTATAACCTGAGCTAGTTCACCAGACATCTCTGAGAAATGGCAGGGCTCCAGAGAACTTCTCTGCCTTGGTATCTGATTACTGGTTGTTAGAAGTACAGATTAAAATACAACTTTATAGGCATCTCTCTCTCTCTCTCTCTCTCTCTCTGTCTCTCTGTCTCTCTCTGCCTCACTCTCAATTTCTGTCTCCTGTCTCTCTCTCTCTGTCTCTCTCTCTCTGTCTCTCTCTCTGTCTCTCTCTCTCTCTCTCTGTCTCTCTCAGTCTCTCTCTATGTCTGTCTCTCTCTCTCTCTCTCTCTCTCAGTCTCTGTCTCTGTCTCTGTCTCTGTCTTTGCCTCGCTATTGATCTCTGTCTCTCTCTCTCTCCCCCCCTCTCTCTCTCTCTCTCAGTCTCTGTCTCTGTCTCTGTCTCTGTCTCTCTCTCAATTCAATTCAATTCAATTCAAGAGCTTTATTGGCATGGGAAACATGTGTTAACATTGCCAAAGCAAGTGAGGTAGATAATATATAAAGTGAATATACAAAGTGAAATAAACAATACAAATTAACAGTAAACATTACACATACAGAAGTTTCAAAACAATAAAGACATTACAAATGTCATATTATATATACAGTGTTTTAACAATGTACAAATGGTTAAAGTACACAAGGGAAAATAAATAAACATAAATATGGGTTGTATTTACAATGGTGTTTGTTCTTCACTGGTTGCCCTTTTCTTGTGGCAACAGGTCACAAATCTTGCTGCTGTGATGGCACATTGTGGAATTTCACCCAGTAGATATGGGAGTCTCTCTCTCTCTGAATCTCTCTCTGTAACTCTCTCTGTCTCTGTCTCTCTCTCTCTCTCTGTCTCTCTCTCTGTAACTCTCTCTGTAACTCTCTCTGTAACTCTCTCTCTCTCTCTGTCTCACTCTCTGTAACTCTCTCTGTCTCTCTCTCTGTAACTCTCTCTGTCTCTCTCTCTAACTCTCTCTCTGTCTCTCTCTCTCTGTCTGTGTCTGTAACTCTCTCTCTCTGTGTCTCTCTCTCTGTAACTCCCTCTCTGTCTCACTCTGTCTTACACTGATGAGATGAGCCTGTCTCACTCCGTCTCAGACTAAGGAGATGAGCCTGTCTCACTGTCTCAGACTGAGGAGATGAGCCTGTCTCACTCTGTCTCAGACTGAGGAGATGAGCCTGTCTCACTCTGTCTCAGACTGAGGAGATGAGCCTGTCTCACTCTGTCTCAGACTGAGGAGATGAGCCTGTCTCACAAGTGGCAAATACATCCAGTGTTAGTGAGATGACTCTATTCGTCTCTAACTTAGTTGACCTGATAGATCTAAGTGATATTACGTGATAGAATGTGACAGACATGAAGTGATATTGATTAACTATGCCTACTAATGATACAGGCAGTGATCACTGACATTGGTTTACCTGCTTCCTAACCAGTCCATTTACTGCAGGGCTGTCAATCCAATGTATATATGAAGCGCTTTCTACCCCCCCGTGTGCTGTTGTTGTAATGTGAACATTTACCAGCAGTGCTTCAGTCAGCATCAGTGGTATAGAAGTAGGTTTTTGGGGTATCTGTACTTTACTATTTATTTTTTGGACTACTTTTACTTTACTACATTCATAAAGAAAATTATGTACTTTTTACTCCATACCTTTTCTCTGACATCCAAAAGTACTTTGAATGCTTAGCAGGACAGGAAATTGGTCCAATTCACACACTTATTAAGAGAACATCCCTGGTCATCCCTAATGCCTCTAATCTGGTTACTCACTAAACACACTTGCTTAGTTTGTAAATTATGTCTGAGTGTTGGAGTGTGCGCCTGGCTACCCATAAGTAAATAAAAAAAAACAGGAAAATGTGGCCATCTGGTTAGCTTAATATTAGGTTTTAGAAATGATTTATACTTTTACATTTACCTTTGATACTTAAGTTCATTTTAGCAATTACATTTACTTTTGATACTTAAGTATATTTTAAACCAAATCATTTTACTCAAGTAGTATTTTACTGGGTAACTTTTACTTTTACTCAAGTCATATTTTATTAAGGCATCTTTACATTTACTCAAGTATGACAGTTGGGTACTTTTTCCACCATTGGTCAGCTTATGAAGCAACTGCTGTCTATCAGGACTTCAATGGAGCTTTTGTGTCGGGCAGCTTAGATAAGAGTAAGGCTCTGCTGTGTCTATCTCAACCTAACCGTCTTCTGTGTCTAGCTGATGATGGATAGATAGAGGAGGTATCAGTCAGACTCAGAAAGTGATGTCTCCATGCCTGAGACCTGAAGTACCTGTCGTCCCCCCTTACATATACCCCTAACCCTAACCCTAACCCTACACATAGAGGCTTGGAGGGAATACTGTAGCCCATAAATACTCTCATTCTATAGGATCTCATAGAGGCTTGGAGGGAATACTGTAGCCCATAAATGCTCTCATTCTACAGGATCTCAAGTGATGATTTGTCTTCTCTAATAGAGTATTGTGTGCTGTGCCTAGTTCAGGGTACATTTACCTAGTTAGAGGGGAATCTACCCAGTTACAGGGGAATCTACCAAGTTCCAGGGTCTCTACCTAGTTCCAGGTGAATCTACCCAGTTCCAAGAGAATCTACCAAGTTCCAGGGGCCTCTACCTTGTTCCAGGTGAATCTACCCAGTTCCAAGGGAATCTACCAAGTTCCAGGGGCCTGTACCTTGTTCCAGGTGAATCTACCCAGTTCCAAGGGAATCTACCAAGTTCCAGGGGCCTGTACCTTGTTCCAGGTGAATCTACCCAGTTCCAAGGGAATCTACCAAGTTCCAGGGGCCTGTACCTTGTTCCAGGTGAATCTACCCAGTTCTAGGTGAATCTACACTACCGTTCAAAAGTTTGGGGTCACTTAGAAGTGTCCTTGTTTTTGTAAGAAAAGCACATTTTAGTCCATTAAAATAACATCAAATTGATCAGAAATACAGTGTAGACATTGTTAATATTGTAAATGACTATTGTAGCTGGAAACGACTGATTTTTATATTGTATTGGATAGAAAACACTCTAAAGTTTCCAAATCTGTTAAAATAATGTCTGTGAGTATAACATAACTGATATGGCAGACAAAAACCCGAGGACACTCCCTCCAGAATTTTCTTTTTCAGCTCATCCCTGATTACTATGGCTGTCAATGGGAATATAAATGGAATACCTCCCAGATTGCAGCTCCTAGGGCTTCCACTAGATATCAACAGTCTTTAGAAAGAGTTTCAGGCTTGTTTTTTGAAAAATGAGCCAGAATTTGTAGTTTTAGTAAGTGGCTCCCATTTTGTCTGTCTTGTTTGTTGCGTGTTCCGGTGAGGGCGTGTACTTTGTTATTTATCTCCGGTAATGGTCTCCGGTATTCTCCGTCTTAAATTTTATTGTTTATTTACATATTAGGGTACCTGAGGATTGATTTGGAATGATGTTTGATATGTTTGGAAGAAGTTTATTGATAACTTACGGGATTCATTTGTATGCATTTTGAACGAGGGAAACCAGTGGATTAGTGAGTCAAGCGTGCCAATGAAACTGACTTTTTTGGGGATATAAAGAAGGACTTCATCGAACAAAAGGACCATTTGTTATGTAGTTGGGACCCTTGTGATTGCAACCAGATGAAGATCTTCAAAGGTAAGTGATTTATTTTATCGCTATTGCTGACTTTCGTGAAGCCTTTTTGGAATCTGACAAAGCGGCAGGATTAACAAGAAGTTAAGCTCAAATCAAATCAAATCAAATCAAATCAAATTTAATTTGTCACATACACATGGTTAGCAGATGTTAATGCGAGTGTAGCGAAATGCTTGTGCTTCTAGTTCCGACAATGCAGTAATAAAAAGCAAGTAATCTAACTAACAATTCCAAAAAAAAACTACTGTCTTATACACAGTGTAAGGGGATAAAGAATATGTACATAAGGATATATGAATGAGTGATGGTACAGAGCAGCATAGGCAAGATACAGTAGATGATATCGAGTACAGTATATACATATGAGATAAGTATGTAAACCAAGTGGCATAGTTAAAGTGGCTAGTGATACATGTATTTAAATGATGTATGACACTTGTATTTTCATGAATGTTTTATATTACGATTTTTGTAATTTGAATTTCTCGCTCTGCAATTTCACCGGATGTTGGCCAGGTGGGATGCTAGAAGTTAATCTTTTCGTTTTATTGGCCAGTCTGAGATATGGCTTTTTCAACAAGTAAATAAATAAAAATCCCTGATGTCTCTCAAGAAGGATATCATCATCCTGAGCTCGTCTACTTTATTATCCAGAGACTGAACATTAGCGAGTAATATACTCGGAAGCTGTGGATGGCATGTGTAGAGAAATGCTATTTCTTATGCAGGTGACCAAACTATTGTTAATACAGGGCTACAACTCAAAGTAAAGCCTGTGGGGTCCCCTACAGGATAGCTCCCGCATTACACTAATTGCCAAAACCAGCGCACACACACATAATCTCCTTTGTAGCTGAACATTGTGTGCCCGAAGAGGATTCTACGATGACGGACAGACAACTGAGCCAATGGCGGAAGACTACAGACTACACCCCAGCTGAACCAATCCAAAGATCCGATCTTCCAGAATCAACCTACTTTCTGTTCTATATATAAGTGGTGCACTGATTGTAACGGTCTCTTTGCCTGCAGTTCCGTATGAACCAGCGGAGGAGCCGTAATTACGCTGTTCTAGATATCTTCACTCTGAATAAACTGTCGCTTGTCATACAATTTACCACCTTGTCTGAATCGATCCTTGACCGACTCGCCCGTCTACATATCTAATTTCTAACACATGCACGCCTCCTGAGTTGGACTAAAAGTCCACTCTGAATACATCTTCTTCGCCAGCGGTGGTTTGGAGCTTTTTTCCGTCTGTAGGTAATAACACAAAAGATTTCCTTGGCTAATAATGTAAGAAGTGACACACAAAAAACTAAAATAGCTTAGGAGCAAGAAAGCAGAGGTGCCATATCTGTCGTCACAATCTAACTAGTTCATGGGGAATCTTCCTAGTTTCAGATGGATCTACCCAGTTCAAGGCCAGGCAGCAGGCTATTAGCCAGCCTGCCAGCTTAGTGGAGTCTGCCACTAGCACAGTCAGTGTAGTCATCTCAGCTATCCTCATTGAGACCGTGTCTGTGCCTCAATCTAGGCAGGGCAAAACTAAACATTGTGATATTCACCTAAGCAATCTCTCTGGAGTGAAGACCTTCTACATTCCTGTCATTATTGAAAGAGATTGTGATATCTCAAAATAGGGCTACTTACTGTTAGATCCCTCACTTCCAAGGCAGTCATGGTCAATGAACTAATCACTGATCATAATCTTGATGTGATTGGCTTGACTGAAGCATGGCTCAAGCTTGATGAATTTACTCTGTTAAATGAGGACTCTCCTCCTGGTTACACTATTGACCATATCCCCCGCACATCCCGCAAAGGTGGAGGTGTTGCTAACTACAGCAAATGTCAATAATAAAATAGAAATGACTGTGTTTTCGTCTTTTGAGCTGCTAGTCATGAAATCTATGCAGCATACTCAATCACTTTTTTTAGTTACTGTATACAAGCCTTCTGGGCCATATACAGTGTTCCTCACTGAGTTCCCTGAATTCCTATCAGACCTTGTAGTCACGGTAGATAATATTCACATTTTTGGGGACTTCAGTATTCACAAAGTCCACAGACCCACTCCAAAGGCTTTCGGAGCCATCATCGACTCAGTGGGTTTTGTCCAACATGTCTCCGGACCTACTCACTGCCACAGTCATACGCTGGACCTAGTTTTGTCATATGGAATAGATATTGTGGAGCTAAATGTTTTTTCTCATAATCCTGGACTATTGGACCACCATTTTAGTACGTTTCCAATCACAACAAATAATCTGCTCAGATCCCAACCAAGGATCTGTCACGTATACTCCCTCTCCGGTGCTTGAGGATACCAGTCTCATTATTATTACGCACACCTGTCACCATTGTTACAGGCACCAGCGTCTCATCAGACTCACCTTCCTGATTACCTTCCCTATAACTGTCACTCCCTTTGGTTCTTTCCTTAGGCGTTATTGGCTCTGTTTCGGTTTCATGGCTGTATGCTTTCGTGTTTCTTGTTTTGTTCCATGTTCATTTATTTATTATTAAATTATTCACTCCCTGTACTTGCTTCCCGACTCCCAGCGTACATGTTACAGAATAATGCCTCACCAAAGGGGAGCATCAGTGAGTGTTTTTTGTTTTTTGTATTGTAGGTGACGTCAGGACCGGGTTTCGCTACAGGAGCTACCACGGATGCCTCAGCTGGCTCGCCGGGCTTCCATTCCTCAGCTGGCTCGTCAGGTTTACAAGACTCGGTTGGCTCGACAGGTTCCCGCGCCTCAGCAGAAGCGATCGGACCGATCCTGGTCCCCGGGACCGTCCCTCTGGTCGGCATTCTTTGGCTGGAGCCGCGCATCAGGGAGGGGGTACTGTCACATATACTCCCTCTTGAGGTCACCAGTTTGCTTATTAGAATGCACACCGGTCACCATCGTTACACACACCAGCGCCTCCTCAGACTCACCTGGACTCCATCACCTTCCTGATTACCTTCCCTATAACTGTCACTCCCTTAGGTTCTTTCCCTAGGTGTTATTGACTCTATTTCGGTTTCATGTCTGTACGCTTTTTGTGTTTCTTGTTTTATTCCACGTTAGTTTACTTATTATTAAATGATTCACTCTCTGTACTTGCTTCCCGACTCCCAGTGTACACATTACAGGATCAGCAAAAACCAAGCTATAAATTCTCGGACAACCCAAAGATTCCTAGATACCCTTCCAGACTCCCTCCACCTACCCAAGGACGTCGGAGTACAAAAATCCACCTAACTGAAGATATATGTTTAACTTTGCATAATACCTTAGATGCAGTAGCACCCCTAAAACAAAAACATTTGTCACAAGAAATTATCTCCCTGATATACAGAAAAGCAAGCTTCCAGAAAATTGGAACGGAAATGGCGCTCCACCAAACTGGAAGTCTTCTGACTAGTTTGGAAAAACAGTACCGTACAATATCGAAGAGCCCTCACTGCTGCTCAAGAAAATTAGAACAATCCTAAAAATGTTTTTTTATACAGTAGCAAAGCTAACTAAAAAGCAACATTCCCCAAGAGAGGATGGCTTTCACTTCAGCAATGATGAATTCATGAACTTCTTAGACGAAAATCATGATCATTAGTAGGCAAATTACGGATTCCTCTTTGAATCTGTGTATTTCTCCAAAGTGCAGCTGTCCTGAGTCTGCCAGGACCTGCCATCAATGGAGACACTCAAGGTTTTTGATCCTGTATCTCTTGACACATTCATAAAAATAGTCATGGCCTCTAAACCTTGAAGCTCCAGATGTGTACCAAACTCACTAAAAGTAGAATGGTTACATGCTCCAAACAAACTGTGTTATTTCGTTCATTTTTTTGGTTTGTAACTTATTTTGTACATAATGTTGCTGCTACCGTCTCTTATTACCAAAAAGAGCTTCTGGACAGAACAGCGATTATTCACCATGAACTGGAAGAAGCTTTTTCCTTTAACGAGTCCGACGTGAAGGATATACAGCTTTCCCGGAAAGGGTGCCCAAATCTCTGTCATTTGCATGAATAGATGGAGAAAAATTAGGTCAAACTGACTTCTGAGAATTTGTAAGCGAGCAAGTAAACCCCCACTGCCATCTGTTCTATTGGCAAAGGTGCAATCATTGGAAAATAAAATGGATGACCTACAAGCAAGATCATCCCACCAACGGGACATTAAAGACTGTAACATCTTATGTTTCACTGAGTCGTGGCTGAACAACGACATGACTAACATACAGCTGGCATGTTATACACTGCATCAGCAGGATAGAACAGCAGCCTCTGGTAAAGACAAGGGGTGGCGGTCCATGTATATTTGTAAACAGCTGGTGCACAATATCTAAGGAAGTCTCGAGGTTTTGCTAGTTGAGGTAGAGTATCTCATAAGCTATAGACCACACTATCTTCCTACAGAGTTTTCAGTTGTATTTTTCATAGGTGTCTACATACCACCACAGACCGAAGATGGCACTAAGACCGCACTCAATGAGCTGTATACCACCATAAGTAAACAGGAAAATGCTCATCCAGAGGTGGCGATCCGAGTGGCCAGGGACTTCAATGCAGGAAAACTTAAACCCGTTATACCAAATTTCTACCAGCACGTTAAATGTGCAACCAGAGGGGAAAAAACTCAACATCATCTGAGGGAGAGAGACTTCAATACAGGACTAAGATTGAATCGTGCTTCACTGGCTCCGATGCTCATCGGATGTGGCAGGGCTTGCCAACTATTACAGACGACAAAGGGAATCACGGCCGAGAGCTGCCCAGTGACACGAGCCTACCAGACAAGGTAAATTACTTCTATGCTCGCTTCGAGGCAAGTAACTCTTAAACATGCATGAAAGCATTATCTGTTCTGGACGACTGTGTGGTCACGCTCTCTGCAGCCGATGTGAGTAAAACCTTTAAACAGGTCAACATTCACAAGGCCGCAGGGCCAGATGGATTACCAGGACGTGTACTCCAAGCATGCGCTGACCAACTGGCAAGTGTCTTCACTGACATTTTAAAACCTCTCCCTGTCGGAGTCTTTAATACCAACATGTTTCAAGCAGACCACCATAATCCCTGTGTCCAAGAACACTAAGGTAACCTGCCTAAATGAATACCGACCCATAGCAATCACATCTGTAGCCATGAAGTGCTTTGAAAGGCTAGTCATGGCTCACTTCAACACCATTATCCCAGGAACCCTAGACCCACTCTAATTTGCATACCGCCCTAACAGATCCACAGATGGTGCAATCTCTATTACATTCCACACTGCCCTTTCCCACCTGGACAAAAGGAACACCTATGTGAGAATGCTATTCATTGACTTCAGCTCAGCGTTCAACACCATAGTGCCCTCAAAGCTCATCACTAAGCTAAGGACCCTGGGACTAAACACCTCCCTCTGCAACTGGATCCTGGACGTCCTGACGGGCCGCTCCCAGGTGGTAAGGGTAGGTAACAACACATCCGCCTTGCTGATCCTCAACAATGTGGCCCCTCTGGGGTGCATGCTCAGTCCCCACCTGTACTCCCTGTTCATTCATGACTGCACGGCCAGGCACGACTCCAACACCATCATTAAGTTTGCCGACGACAAAAGAATGGTAGGCCTGATCACTGACAATGACAAGACAGCCTATGGGGAGGAGGTCAGAGACCTGGCCATGTGGTGCAAGGACAACAACCTCTCCCTCAATGTGATCAAGACAAAGGAGGTAATTGTGGTCTACAGGAAAAGGAGGACCGAGCACTCCCCCATTCTCATCGATGGGGCTGTAGTGCAGCAGGTTGAGAGCTTCAAGTTCCTTGGTGTTCACATCACCAACAAACTAACATGGTTCAAGCACACCAAGACAGTCTTGAAGAGGGCACGACAAACCCTATTCCCCCTCAGGAGACTGAAAAAGTTTGTCATTGGTCCCTATATCCTCAAAAGGTTCTACAGCTGCACCATTGATAGCATCCTGACTGGTTGCATCACTGCCTGGTATGGCAAATGCTCGGCCTCCGACTGCAAGGCACTACAGAGGGTAGTGCTAACGGCCCAGTATATCACTGGGGACAAGTTTCCTGGCATTCAAGAGATTTATATCAGGTGGTGTCAGAGGAAGGGCCAAAAAATTGGTTGTTACTGTGGGTATAGCCTACTATTATGGTGTTACTGTGGGTATAGACTACTATTATGGTGTTACTGTGGGTATAGTCTACCCCTATGTTGTTACTGTCGGTATAGACTACTATTATGGTGTTGCTGTGGGTATAGACTACTGTTATGGTTGTTACTGTGGGTATAGACTACTATTATGGTGTTACTGTGGGACTAGACTACACCTATGGTGTTACTGTGGGACTAGACTACCCCCATGGTGTTACTGTGGGTATAGACTACCCCTATGGTTTTATTGTGGGTATAGACTACCCCTATGGTGTGACTGTGGGACTAGACTACCTCTATGGTGTTACTGAGGGACTATAGTACCTCTATTGTGTTACTGTGGGACTACACGACCCCTATGGTGGTATTGTGGTTCTAGACTGCTGTTATGGTGTTACTGTGGGTATAGACCACCTCATGGTGTTACTGTGGGACTAGACTACCTCTATTGTGTTACTGTGGGACTAGACTACCCCTATGGTGTTACTGTGGGTATAGACTACTATTATGGTGTTACTATGGGACTAGACTACCACTATGGTGTTACTGTGGGACTAGACTACCCCTATGGTGTTACTGTGGTTCTAGACTGCTGTTATGGTGTTACTGTGGGTATAGACTACCTCATGGTGTTACCGTAGGTATAGACTACTATTATGGCGTTAATGTGGGCATAGACTACTATTATGGTGTTTCTGTGGGTATAGACTACCCCTATGGTGTTACTGTGGGTATAGACTACTATTATGGTGTTACTGTGTGACTGGACACCCACTATGGTGCTACTGTGGGTATAGACTACTATAATGGTGTTACTGTGGGACTAGTCTACCACTATGGTGTTACTATGGGACTAGACTACCCCTATGGTGTTACTGTGGGACTAGACTACCTATATGGTTGTTACTGTGGGACTAGACTACCCCTATGGTGTTACTGTGGGACTAGACTACCCCTATGGTTGTTACTGTGGGTATAGACTACCCCTATGGTGTTACTGAGGGACTAGACTACCTCTATGGCGTTACTGTGTGACTAGACTACCTCTATGGTGTTACTGTGGGACTAGAATACCTCTATGGTGTTACTGTGGGACTAGACTACCCCTGTGTTGTTACTTTCAGTTTAGACTACTATTATGGTGTTGCTGTGGGTATAGACTACTGTTATGGTTGTTACTGTGGGTATAGACTACTATTATGGTGTTACTGTGGGACTAGACTACCCCTATGGTGTTACTGTGGGACTAGACTACCCCCATGGTGTTACTGTGGGTATAGACTACCCCTATGGTGTTACTCTGGGTATAGACAACCCCTATGGTGTTACTGTGGGACTAGACTACCTCTATGGTGTTACTGAGGGACTATACTACCTCTATTATGTTACTGTGGGACTACACTACCCCTATGGTGTTACTGTGGTTCTAGACTGCTGTTATGGTGTTAAAATCAAATCAAATCAAATTTTATTTGTCACATACACATGGTTAGCAGATGTTAATGCGAGTGTAGCGAAATGCTTGTGCTTCTAGTTCCGACAATGCAGTAATAACGAGCAAGTAATCTAACTAACAATTCCAAAAAAAACTACTGTCATACACAGTGTAAGGGGATAAAGAATATGTACATAAGGATATATGAATGAGTGATGGTACAGAGCAGCATAGGCAAGATACAGTAGATGATATCGAGTACAGTATATACATATGAGATAAGTATGTAAACCAAGTGGCATAGTTAAAGTGGCTAGTGATACATGTATTACATAAGGATGCAGTCGATGATATAGAGTACAGTATCAACGTATGCATATGAGATGAACAATGTAGGGTAAGTAACATTATATAAGGTAGCATTGTTTAAAGTGGCTAGTGATATATTTACATCATTTCCCATCGATTCCCATGATTAAAGTGGCTGGAGTAGAGTCAGTGTCATTGACAGTGTGTTGGCAGTAGCCACTCAATGTTAGTGGTGGCTGTTTAACAGTCTGATGGCCTTGAGATAGAAGCTGTTTTTCAGTCTCTCGGTCCCAGCTTTGATGCACCTGTACTGACCTCGCCTTCTGGATGGCAGCGGGGTGAACAGGCAGTGGCTCGGGTGGTTGATGTCCTTGATGATCTTTATGGCCTTCCTGTAGCATCGGGTGGTGTAGGTGTCCTGGACGGCAGGTAGTTTGCCCCCGGTGATGCGTTGTGCAGACCTCACTACCCTCTGGAGAGCCTTACGGTTGAGGGCGGTGCAGTTGCCATACCAGGCGGTGATACAGCCCGCCAGGATGCTCTCGATTGTGCATCTGTAGAAGTTTGTGAGTGCTTTTGGTGACAAGCCGAATTTCTTCAGCCTCCTGAGGTTGAAGAGGCGCTGCTGCGCCTTCCTCACGATGCTGTCTGTGTGAGTGGACCAATTCAGTTTGTCTGTGATGTGTATGCCGAGGAACTTAAAACTTGCTACCCTCTCCACTACTGTTCCATCGATGTGGATAGGGGGGTGTTCCCTCTGCTGTTTCCTGAAGTCCACAATCATCTCCTTAGTTTTGTTGACTTTGAGTGTGAGGTTATTTTCCTGACACCACACTCCGAGGGCCCTCACCTCCTCCCTGTAGGCCGTCTCGTCGTTGTTGGTAATCAAGCCTACCACTGTTGTGTCGTCCGCAAACTTGATGATTGAGTTGGAGGCGTGCATGGCCACGCAGTCGTGGGTGAACAGGGAGTACAGGAGAGGGCTCAGAACGCACCCTTGTGGGGCCCCAGTGTTGAGGATCAGCGGGGAGGAGATGTTGTTGCCTACCCTCACCACCTGGGGGCGGCCCGTCAGGAAGTCCAGTACCCAGTTGCACAGGGCGGGGTCGAGACCCAGGGTCTCGAGCTTGATGACGAGCTTGGAGGGTACTATGGTGTTGAATGCCGAGCTGTAGTCGATGAACAGCATTCTCACATAGGTATTCCTCTTGTCCAGATGGGTTAGGGCAGTGTGCAGTGTGGTTGAGATTGCATCGTCTGTGGACCTATTTGGGCGGTAAGCAAATTGGAGTGGGTCAAGGGTGTCAGGTAGGGTGGAGGTGATATGGTCCTTGACTAGTCTCTCAAAGCACTTCATGATGACGGATGTGAGTGCTACGGGCGGTAGTCGTTTAGCTCAGTTACCTTAGCTTTCTTGGGAACAGGAACAATGGTGGCCCTCTTGAAGCATGTGGGAACAGCAGACTGGTATAGGGATTGATTGAATATGTCCGTAAACACACCGGCCAGCTGGTCTGCGCATGCTCTGAGGGCGCGGCTGGGGATGCCGTCTGGGCCTGCAGCCTTGCGAGGGTTAACACGTTTAAATGTCTTACTCACTTCGGCTGCAGTGAAGGAGAGACCGCATGTTTCCGTTGCAGGCCGTGTCAGTGGCACTGTATTGTCCTCAAAGCGGGCAAAAAAGTTATTTAGTCTGCCTGGGAGCAAGACATCCTGGTCCGTGACTGGGCTGGGTTTCTTCCTGTAGTCTGTGATTGACTGTAGACCCTGCCACATACCTCTTGTGTCTGAGCCGTTGAATTGAGATTCTACTTTGTCTCTGTACTGGCGCTTAGCTTGTTTGATAGCCTTGCGGAGGGAATAGCTGCACTGTTTGTATTCAGCCATGTTACCAGACACCTTGCCCTGATTAAAAGCAGTGGTTCGTGCCTTCAGTTTCACACGAATGCTGCCATCAATCCACGGTTTCTGGTTAGGGAATGTTTTAATCGTTGCTATGGGAACGACATCTTCAACGCACGTTCTAATGAACTCGCACACCGTATCAGCGTATTCGTCAATGTTGTTGTCTGACGCAATACGAAACATCTCCCAGTCCACGTGATGGAAGCAGTCTTGGAGTGTGGAGTCAGCTTGGTCGGACCAGCGTTGGACAGACCTCAGCGTGGGAGCTTCTTGTTTTAGTTTCTGTCTGTAGGCAGGGATCAACAAAATGGAGTCGTGGTCAGCTTTTCCGAAAGGGGGGCGGGGCAGGGCCTTATATGCGTCGCGGAAGTTAGAGTAACAATGATCCAGGGTCTTTCCACCCCTGGTTGTGCAATCGATATGCTGATAAAATTTAGGGAGTCTTGTTTTCAGATTAGCCTTGTTAAAATCCCCAGCTACAATGAATGCAGCCTCCGGATAAATCGTTTCCAGTTTGCAGAGAGTTAAATAAAGTTCGTTCAGAGCCTGTGGGTTTAGACGACCTCATGGTGTTACTGTAGGTATAGACTACTATTATGGTGTTACTGTGGGACTAGACTACAACTATGGTGTTACTGTGGGTATAGTCTACTATTATGGTGTTACTATGGGACTAGACTACCACTATGGTGTTACTGTGGTTCTAGAATGCTGTTATGGTGTTACTGTGGGTATAGACTACCTCATGGTGTTACTGTAGGTATAGACTACTATTATGGCGTTAATGTGGGCATAGACTACTATTATGGTGTTTCTGTGGGTATAGACTACCCCTATGGTGTTACTGTGGGTATAGACTACTATTATGGTGTTACTGTGGGACTGGACTACCACTATGGTGCTACTGTGGGTATAGACTACTATAATGGTGTTACTGTGGGACTAGACTACCACTATAGTGTTACTATGGGACTAGACTACCCTTGTGGTGCTACTGTGGGTATAGACTACCCCTATGGTGTTACTGTGGGTATAGACTACCCCTATGGTGTTACTGTGGGACTAGACTACCCCTACGGTGTTACTGTGGGACTAGACTACCTATATTTTTGTTACTGTGGGACTAGACTACCCCTATGGTGTTACTGTGGGACTAGAGTACCCCTATGGTGTTACTGTGGGACTAGACTACCCCTACGGTGTTACTGTGGGACTAGACTACTATTATGGAGTTACTGTGGGTATAGACAACCCCTATGGTGTTACTGTGGGACTAGACTACTATTATGGTGTTACTGCGGGACAAGACTACCCTTATGGAGTTACTGTGGGTATAGACTACTATAATGGTGTTACTGTGGGACTGGACTACCACTATGGTGGTACTACGGGTGTAGACTACTATTATGTTGTTACTGTGGGACTAGACTACCCCTATGGTGTTACAATCCTCTTCACATGCCTCTTTCATCACCCCTGTCCAGGGCTGCTATTTTAAGTTGATCACTAAACATAATCCCATTCTCCAGTTGGGTTCATTAGTTTTATCTTCTTGTTAATTTGGTCAGAGCTCTGAGTCAGAGCTCTTTGACATCAGCTTTGAAAAATCTAGGAATCTGGCAGCCGGTCAGTCAGTTAGTTAGCTTTCCCTGTGATACAAGCAGGCTGATGGCAATCCACCTGGAACTGTTTAGATCCACCTGGAACTGTTTTGATCCACCTGGAACTGGGTAGATCCACCTGGAACTGGGTAGATCCACCTGGAACTGGGTAGATCCACCTGGGACTGTTTAGATCCACCTGGAACTGGGTAGATCCACCTGGGACTGTTTAGATCCACCTGGAACTGGATAGATCCATCGGGAACTGGGTAGATCCACCTGGGACTGTTTAGTTCCACCTGGAACTGGGTAGATCCACCTGGAACTGGGTAGATCCACCTGGAACTGGGTAGATCCACCTGGGACTGGGTAGATCCACCTGGAACTGGGTAGATCCACCTGGGACTGTTTAGATCCACCTGGAACTGGGTAGATCCACCTGGGACTGTTTAGATCCACCTGGAACTGGGTAGTTCCACCTGGAACTGGGTAGATCCACCTGGGACTGGGTAGATCCACCTGGAACTGGGTAGATCCACCTGGGACTGTTTAGATCCACCTGGAACTGGGTAGATCCACCTGGGACTGGGTAGATCCATCGGGAACTTTGTGGATAGATCCATCGGGAGTCTATAGATCCATCGGGAACCAGGAATCAATCAAATGTATTTATGCTTTTACATCAGCAGATGTCACAAAGTGCTATACAGAAACACAGCCTAAAACCCCAAACAGCAAGCAATGCAGGTGCAGAAGCACAGTGGCTAGGAAAAACTCCCTAGAAAGGCAGGATTTTAGGTAGAAACCTAGAGAGGAACCAGGCTCTGAGGGGTGGCCAGTCCTCTTCTAGCTGTGCTGGGTGGAGATTATAACAGTACATGGCCAAGATGTTCATAGATGACCAGCAGCGTCAGATAATAATAATCTCAGTGGTTGTAGAGGGTGCAACAGGTCAGCACCTCAGGAGTAAATGTCAGTTGGATTTTCATAGCCGATCATTCAGAGTTAGAGACAGCAGGTGCAGCAGAGAGAGGGTGTCGAAAACCGCAGGTCCGGGACAAGGAAGCAGGTCCGGGACAAGGTCAGGGTTCCATAGCCACTGGCAGAACAGTTGAAACTGGAGCAGCAGCACGAACAGGTGGACTATGCACAGCAAGGAGTAATCAGGCCAGGTAGTCCCGAGGCATGGTCCTAGAGCTCAGGTCCTCAGAGAGAAGAGAAAGAGAGAGAGAGAACTATACCCCCGGACAGGGCCAACCAGGTGGAGATTATATGAGTATATGGCCATTTAAGGCCAGATTGTTCTTCAAGATGTTCAAACGTCAGTGTAGAGAGGCTAGCACTAGAGTAATATGATCAAATTGTTGGGTTCTAGTCAAGATTCTAGCAGCCGTGTTTAGCACTAACTGAAATGTATTTAGTGCTTTGTAGCCGGATAGTAGAGCATTGCAGTAGGCTAATCTAGAAGTGACAAAAGCATGGTTTTTCTGCAATTTTACGAAGATGGGAAAAAAAAGATTTCTTTCTTTCTTGAGACCTAGAACTAGCATCTGTGTTTTGTCCGTGTTTAAAAGTAACACATTTGCGACCATCCATTTCCTTATGTCTGAAACAAATGCTTCCAGGGTATGCAATGTTGGGGCTTCACCATGTTTCATCAAAATGTACAGCTGTGTGTCATCCGTATAGCAGTGAATGTTGACATTGTGTTTCTGACAGACATCACCAAGAGGTAGAATATATAGTGAAAACAATAGTGGTCCTAAAACAGAACCCTGAGGAACACTGACGCTTACAATTGATTTGTCAGAGGACAAACCATACACAGAGACAAACTGATATCTTTCCGACACATAAGATCTAAACCAGGCAAGAACTTGTCCGTGTAGACCAATTTGGGTTTCCAAATTCTCCAAAACAATGTGGCGATCGATGGTGTCAAAAGCAACACAAAGTCTAGGAGAAAGGGGACAGATGCAGAGCCTCAGTCTGATGCCATTAAAACCACCTTCACGAGTGCAGTCTCAGTGCTATGATGGGGTCTAAAATCAGACTGAAGCATTTCGTATACATTGTTTGTCTTCTGGAAGGCATTGAGTTGCGGCGCAACAGCTTTTTCTAAAATGTTTGAGAGGAATGGGAGATTCGACATATGCCGATAGTTGTTTACATTTTCCGGGTCAAGGTTTGGCTTTTTCAAGAGAGGCTTTATTCCTCAAATCAAATGTTATTTGTCACATGCTCCGAATTCAACATGTGTTTCGCCAAATTCAACACCTTACAGTGAAATGCTTACTTAAAAGCCCACAATTAACCAACAATGCAGTTTTAAAAAATAAATAAAAATAAGAATAGGAAATAAAAGTAACAAATAATTAAAGAGCAGCAGTAAAATAACAATAGCGAGGCTGTAAACAGGGGGTACCGGTACAGAGTCAATGTGCAGGGGCACCGGTTACTTGAGGATATTGAGGTCATATGTAGGAGTTATTAAGTTGACTATACATAGATAAAAGCAGAGAGTAGCTGCTGCGTAAAAGGGGGAGCAATGCAAATAGTATGGGTAGCCATTTGATTAAATGTTCAGGAGTCTTATGGCTTTAGGGTAAAAGCTTTTAAGAAGCCTTTTGGTCCTAGACTTGGCGCTCCGGTATCACTTGCCATGCGGTAGCAGAGATCAGTATATACCCACAATAACACCATAATAGTAGTCTATACCCACAGTAGCACCATAGTGGTAGTGTAGTCCCACAGTAACACAATAGAGGTAGTCTATACCCACAGTAACACCATGGGGGTAGTCTAGTCCCACAGTAACACCATAGGGGTAGTCTATACCCACAGTAACACCATGGGGGTAGTCTAGTCCCACAGTAACACCATAGGGGTAGTCTAGTCACACAGTAACACCATAATAGTAGTCTATACCCACAGTAACACCATAGGGGTAGTCTAGTCCCACAGTAACACAATAGAGGTAGTCTAGTCCCACAGTAACACCATGAGGTGGTCTATACCCACAGTAACACCATAACAGCAGTCTAGAACCACAATACCACCATAGGGGTCGTGTAGTCCCACAGTAACACAATAGAGGTACTATAGTCCCTCAGTAACACCATAGAGGTAGTCTAGTCCCACAGTCACACCATAGGGGTAGTCTATACCCACAATAAAACCATAGGGGTAGTCTATACCCACAGTAACACCATGGGGGTAGTCTAGTCCCACAGTAACACCATAGGTGTAGTCTAGTCCCACAGTAACACCATAATAGTAGTCTATACCCACAGTAACAACCATAACAGTAGTCTATACCCACAGCAACACCATAATAGTAGTCTATACCGACAGTAACAACATAGGGGTAGACTATACCCACAGTAACACCATAATAGTAGTCTATACCCACAGTAACACCATAATAGTAGGCTATACCCACAGTAACAACCATAATATCAGTATATACCCACAGTAACACCATAATAGTAGTCTATACCCACAGTAGCACCATACTGGTAGTCTAGTCCCACAGTAACACCATAATAGTAGTCTAGTCCCACAGTAATGCCAAAATAGTAGTCTAAACCCACAGTAACTCCATAATAGTAGTCTAGTCCCACAGTTACACCGTAGGGGTAGTCTAGTCCCACAGTAACAACCATATAGGTAGTCTAGTCCCACAGTAACACCACAGGGGTAGTCTAGTCCCACACTAACACTATAGAGGTGTTCTAGTCCCACAGGAACACCATATAGGTAGTCTAGTCCCACAGTAACACCACAGGGGTAGTCTAGTCCCACAGTAACACTATAGAGGTGTTCTAGTCCCACAGGAACACCATAGAGGTAGTCTAGTCACACAGTAACACCATAATAGTAGTTTATACCAACAGTAACAACCATAATAGTAGTCTATACCCACAGTAACACCATTATAGTAGGTTATACCCACAGTAACACCATAATAGTAGTCTATACCCACAGTAACACCATAATAGTAGTCTCATGCTACAGTGACACCATAGGGGTAGTCTATAACCACAGTAACACCATAATGGTAGTCTATACCCACAGTAACACAATAATAGTAGTCTATACCCACAGTAACACCATAATAGCAGTCTATACCGACATTAACACCACAGTGGTAGTCTAGTCCCACAGTAACACCATAATAGTAGTCTATACCCAAAGTAACACCATAAGGGTAGTCTATACCCACAGTAACACCATAATAGTAGTCTATACCCACAGTAACTCCATATTAGTAGTCTAGTCCCACAGTAACACCGTAGGGGTACTCTAGTCCCACAGTAACACCATAGGGGTAGTCTAGTCCCACAGTAACACCATAGAGGTAGTCTAGTCCCACAGTAACACCATAATAGTAGTCTATACCCACAGTAACACCATAGTGGTAGTCTAGTCCCACAGTAACACAATAATAGTAATCTAATCCCACAGTAACACCATAATAGTAGTCTATACCCAAAGTAACACCGTAGGGGTAGTCTAGACCCACAGTAACACCATAATAGTAGTCTATACCCACAGTAACTCCATAATAGTAGTCTATACCTACATTAACACCATAATAGTAGTCTATACCCACAGTAACACCATAATAGTAGTCTACACCCGTAGTAGCACCATAGTGGTAGTCCAGTCCCACAGTAACACCATTATAGTAATCTAATCCCACAGTTACTCCATAATAGTAGTCTATACCTACAGTAACACCATAATAGTAGTCTATACCCACAGTAACACCATAATAGTAGTCTACACCCGTAGTAGCACCATAGTGGTAGTCTAGTCCCACAGTAACACCATAGGGGTAGTCTATACCCACAGTAACACCAAAGGGGTAGTCTAATCCCACAGTAACACCATAATAGTAGTCTATACCCACAGTGACATCATAGAGGTAGTCTAGTCCCACAGTAACACCATAATAGTAGTCTATACCCACAGTAACACCATAGGGGTAGTCTATACCAACAGTAACACCATAGGGGTAGTCTATACCCACAGTAACACCATAATAGTAGTCTATACCCACAGTAACAACCATAGAGGTATTCTAGTCCCACAGTAACACCACAGGGGTAGTCTAGTCCCTCAGTAACACCATAGGGGTAGTCTAGTCCCACAGTAACACCATAGAGGTATTCTAGTCCCACAGTAACACCACAGGGGTAGTCTAGTCCCTCAGTAACACCATAGGGGTAGTCTAGTCCCTCAGTAACACCATAGGGGTAGTCTAGTCCCACAGTAACACCATAGGGGTAGTCTAGTCCCACAGTAACACCATAGGGGTAGTCTATACCCACAGTAACACCATAGGGGTAGTCTAGTCCCACAGTAATACCATAGGGGTAGTCTAGTCCCACAGTAACACCATAGAGGTAGTCTAGTCCCACAGTAACACCATAGAGGTAGTCTAGTCCCTCAGTAACACCATAGGGGTAGTCTAGTAACACAGTAACACCATAGGGGTAGTCTAGTAACACAGTAACACCATAGACTGATATAGCTGGTGTGATAATGAGTGGACAGCTAGAGCCAGACTGATATAGCTTGTGTGATAATGAGTGGACAGCTAGAGCCAGACTGATATCGCTGGTGTGATCATGAGTGGACAGCTAGCGCCAGACTGATATAGCTGGTGTGATGATGAGTGGACAGCTGGAGGAGACTATGTGACTAGACAGCCTTTATGGGGTTTCGCTCAATAAAAGCCTGATGGGTGATTATTCAAGGGCTAGGGTATTTACACACAGCTGTGTAAGGGATTCACTCATGTGTAAACACAACTGCACAAGGATAGAATAGATAGGCATATAGAGACAGAGACAGAGAGAGAGACAGACAGGAAGACAGAGACAGACAGAGAGACAGACAGGAAGATAGAGAGACAGACAGGAAGACAGAGAGACAGACAGGCAGCTAGACAGAGACAGACAGGCAGACAGACAGACAGACAGACAGGCAGACAGACAGACAGACAGACAGACAGACAGACAGACAGACAGACAGACAGACAGACAGACAGACAGACAGACAGACAGACAGACATAAATATAGGCAGACAGACAGACAGACAGACAGACAGACAGACAGACAGACAGACAGACAGACAGACAGACAGACAGACAGACAGACAGACAGACAGACAGACAGACAGAAATATAGGCAGACAGACAGACAGACAGACAGACAGACAGACAGACAGACAGACAGACAGACAGACAGACAGACAGACAGACAGACAGAAATATAGGCAGACAGACAGACAGACAGACAGACAGACAGACAGACAGACAGACAGACAGACAGACAGACAGACAGACAGACAGACAGACAGACAGACAGACAGATAGACAGACAGACATATAGGCAGACAGACAGACAGGCAGACAGACAGACAGACAGACAGACAGACAGACAGACAGACAGACACAGACAGATAGGCAGACAGACAGACCTGTACGATCTCCAGCATCTCTGCCTTGCTGATGTATCCGTTCCCGTCCAGGTCGTACATGCTGAAGGCCCACTTCAGTTTTTGGTCCAGGCGGCCACGAGACGTAACGCTCAGAGCAATTATGAACTCCCGGAAGTCTATGGTCCCGTCCCCGTTGGCGTCGAAGGTGCGGAAGACGTGCTCTGCGAACTTGGAGGCGTCTCCGTAAGGGAAGAAGTTACCATAGATCTTCTTAAACTCCTCCATGGAGAGGTTCCCGCTGGGGCAGTCCCTCAGGAAGCCCTTATACCACTCCTGGATCTCAGCTTCGGTGAAGTCCGTGCTCTCCAGCAGATCCTGCATCACCTCTGGGCGGAGTTTGCTGTTCTGCTTCCCCATTTTAGATGTTTTGGTGGTTTTAGCTGTGGAGGGAGAGGAAGGGGGTAGAGAGAGAGAGATGGAGGGAGAGAGTGATTAGTTGTCATTCAGCTTCTCAACTGAGCTTGTTCAATGGGTCAGAGAGAGAGAACGAGGGAGAGAGACAGAGAACAAGGGAGAGAGAGAAAGAGGGAGAAAGAGAGAGAAAGAGGGAAAGAGACAAGACAAGTAACTGATTTACGCAGGTTTGTGTTGATACCTGAAAAAATAATTGAGCAATGTTCATATTGTCCCCTTTCAAACAGCTACATTTATTCACATTTTTGGCAGCATTTGCCTTTTATATAATCATTACTTAGAAACAACTGAGCGAGAAACATTCAACTCTGACCCCATTGTTGTGATAATTGTCACGGTAACCTGATGTTACAGCAAGCTCTGAATTATTCTGACAGAAAGGCACTGCGTTCATTTCTTCACATTCACAACAGTAAATTAACAGCTCGCCATACTTGTAAAAAATGAGTAAATAACGACTTTGTATCCAATGCCATCCTATTCAGAGCTGGAGGAAGGATTGGATGACCCTCCCACTGTTCATTCTGGACATCGCTGTGGAGGATGGAGATACTGGGCTGCTGAACACTTTATCAACTGTTTTATACAGGGGAACACAATGCCTCTACATTAGACCTTGATATAAAGGTACAGGGGAACATTAGACCTCTACATTATACCTTGATATAAAGGTACAGGGGAACATTAGACCTTGATAGAAAGGTACAGGGGAACATTAGACCTCTACATTATACCTTGATATAAAGGTACAGGGGAACATTAGACCTTGATAGACAGGTACAGGGGAACATTATACCTCTACATTATACCTTGATATAAAGGTACAGGGGAACATTAGACCTTGATAGACAGGTACAGGGGAACATTATAGCTCTACATTATACCTTGATTTAAAGGTACATGGGAACATAAGACCTCTGCATTATACATTGATATAGAGGTACAGGAGAACATTACTCCTCTACATTATACCTTGATATAAAAGTACAGGGGAACATTAGGCCTCTACATTATACCTTGATATA
Organism: Oncorhynchus tshawytscha; assembly: GCF_018296145.1. NCBI lineage: Eukaryota > Metazoa > Chordata > Actinopteri > Salmoniformes > Salmonidae > Oncorhynchus > Oncorhynchus tshawytscha. Next base: position 41,003,613 of record NC_056459.1, read on the forward strand.
AAGGGACAGGGGAACATTAGACCTTGATAGAAAGGTACAGGGGAACATTAGACCTCTACATTAGACCTTGATATGAAGGTACAGGGGAACATTAGGCCTCATTATACCTTGATATAAAGGTACAGGGGACATTAGGCCTCATTATACCTTGATATAAAAGTACAGGGGAACATTAGGCCTCTACATTATACCTTGATATAAAGGGACAGGGGAACGTTAGACATCTACATTAGACCTTGATATAAAGGTACAGGGGAACGTTAGACATCTACATTATACCTTGATATAAAGGTACAGGGGAACGTTAGACATCTACATTATGCCTTGATATAAAGGTACAGGGGAACATTAGACCTCTACATAAGACCTTGATAGAAAGGTACAGGGGAACATTATACCTCTACATTATACCTTGATATAAAGGTACAGGGGAACATTAGGCCTCTACATTATACCCTGATATAAAGGTACAGGGGAACATTAGACCTCTACATTATACCTTGATATAAAGGTACAGGGGAACATTATACCTTGATATAAAGGTACAGGGGAACATTAGACCTCTACATTATACCTTGATATAAAGGTACAGGGGAACATTACACCTCTACATTATACCTTGATATAAAGGTACAGGGGGACATTAGACCTATACATTAGACCTTGATATAAAGGTACAGGGGGACATTAGACATTGATAGACAGGTACAGGGGAACATTATACCTCTACATTATACCTTGATTTAAAGGTACAGGGGAACATTAGACCTCTACATTATACCTTGATATAAAGGTACAGGGGACATTAGGCCTCATTATACCTTGATATAAAGGTACAGGGGAACATTAGGCCTCTACATTATACCTTGATATAAAGGTACAGGGGAACATTAGACCTCTACATTATACCTTGATATAAAGGTACAGGGGACATTAGGCCTCATTATACCTTGATATAAAGGTACAGGGGACATTAGGCCTCATTATACCTTGATATAAAGGTACAGGGGAACATTAGGCCTCTACATTATACCCTGATATAAAGGTACAGGGGAACATTAGACCTCTACATTATACCTTGATATAAAGGTACAGGGGAACATTATACCTTGATATAAAGGTACAGGGGAACATTAGACCTCTACATTATACCTTGATATAAAGGTACAGGGGAACATTACACCTCTACATTATACCTTGATATAAAGGTACAGGGGAACATTAGACCTATACATTAGACCTTGATATAAAGGTACAGGGGGACATTAGACCTTGATAGAAGGTACAGGGGAACATTATACCTCTACATTATACCATTGATTTACAGGGGAAAGGTACAGGGAACATTAGACCTCTACATTATACCTTGATATAAAGGTACAGGGGAACATTAGGCAGGGGAACATTAGACTCCTCATTATACCTTGATATAAAGGTACAGGGGGACATTAGGCCTCATTATACCTTGATATAAAGGTACAGGGGGGAACATTAGACCTTGATATGATATAAAGGTACAGGGGAACATTAGACCTCTACATTATACCTTGATATAAAGGTACAGGGAACATTAGCCTCTCATTATACCTTGATATAAAGGTACAGGGGAACATTATGACCTCTACCTTGATATAAAGGTACCTTGATACCTTGATATAAAGGTACAGGGGAACATTAGACCTCTACATTAGACCTTGATATAAAGGTACAGGGGAACATTAGACCTCTACAGGGGAACATTATACCTTGATATAAAGGTACAGGGGAACATTAGACCTCTACATTATACCTTGATATAAAGGTACAGGGGAACATTAGACCTCTACATTATACCTTGATATAAAGGTACAGGGGAACATTAGACCTATACATTAGACCTTGATATAAAGGTACAGGGGAACATTAGACCTCTACATTATACCTTGATATAAAGGTACAGGGGGACCTTGATATAAAGGTCAGGGAACATTAGATACATTAGACCTTGATAGACAGGTACAGGGGAACATTATACCTCTACATTATACCTTGATATAAAGGTACAGGGGAACATTATACCTTGATATAAAGGTACAGGGAACATTAGACCTCTACATTATACCTTGATATAAAGGTACAGGGGAACATTATGACCTCAGGGGGAACATTATACCTTGATATAAAGGTACAGGGGAACATTAGTACCTTGATATAAAGGTACAGGGGAACATTATACCTTGATATAAAGGTACAGGGGAACATTAGACCTTGATAGAAAGGTACAGGGGAACATTATACCTTGATATAAAGGTACAGGGGAACATTAGACCTTGATATAAAGGTACAGGGGAACATTAGACCTCTACATTTACCTTGATATAAAGGTACAGGGGAACATTAGACTCTCATTATACCTTGATATAAAGGTACAGGGAACATTAGACCTCTACATTATACCTTGATATAAAGGTACAGGGGAACATTAGACCTCTACATTATACCTTGATATAAAGGTACAGGGGAACATTAGGACCATTATGCACCTTCTACATTATACCTTGATATAAAGGCATCTACATTATACTTGATATAAAGGGGAACATTAGAACTCTACATTATACCTTGATATAAAGGTACAGGGGAACATTATACCTTGATATAGGTACAGGGGTACTTGATATAAAGGTACAGGGGAACATTAGACCTTACATTATACCTTGATATAAACATTATACCTCTACATTATACCTTGATATAAAGGTACAGGGGAACATTAGAACATTATACCTTGATATAAAGGTACAGGGGAACATTAGACCTCTACATTATACCTTGATATAAAGGTACAGGGAACATTAGACCTCTACATTATACCAGGTACAGGGGAACATATACATTATACCTTGATATAAAAGAACATTAGGCCTCATTACTTGATATAAAGGGGAACTATTATACCTTGATATAAAGGTACAGGGGAACATTAGACATTACACCTTGATATCTGATATACAGGTACAGGGGAACATTAGACCTCTATATTATACCTTGATATAAAGGTACAGGGGAACATTATACCTTGATATAAAGGTACAGGGGAACATTATACCATTAGACCTCTATATTATACCTACATACAGGGAACATTACCTTTATATCGATATACAGGTACAGGGGAACATTATACCTATACATGATATGTACAGGGAACATTAGACCTATACATCAGACCTTGATATAAAGGGGGAACAAGACCTTGATATAAAGGTACAGGGGAACATTATACCTTGATATAAAGGTACAGGGAACATTAGACCTCTACATTATACCTTGATATAAAGGTACAGGGGAACATTAGACCTCTACATTATACCTGATATAAAGGGGTAACATTAGACCTCTACATTATACCTTGATATAAAGGTACAGGGGAACATTAGACCTCTGCATTATACCTTGATATAAAGGTACAGGGGAACATTATACCTTGATATAAAGGTACAGGGGAACATTAGACCTCTACATTATACGTTGATATAAAGAAGATCAGGACAGAGGACATGATAGCACCATGTGTAAACAGGGCTATATAGGTATTGAGAAACTCACTACTCTTCACCAAACTGACATAAACAAACACGTTTTTTGTAGCTGAACTTTCAACTTAACATCCACAGTCACATCTCGTGGTTTTCCTGCAGAATCAGATGCACATTGAACACTTCCTGCTCACTGCAGCTGCTCTCAGGTTTCTGTGTCTTCTGGATTTGCACATAGATGCACCAGATAAACAGTCATGTCTCATCTAGAAACTCCTACTGTAGTCAATGTCTCCTCTGAAATTCCACACCAAAATGAATAAACATCATTGACCAGCTGATCTGACCACATAGAGTTGAGCTGTTGTACAGGTGAGAAGTCTGGCAGTAAGATGACGTGCTGCTGAGCTTTACTGTTTTGAGACAGTGAGAGGCTGTTCTTCCAGGCTTAGGAGAGGGATAATGAGAGTATGAGATAGTAAGCTAATGTCATGTCAGGACATAGCATACAGCAGGCAGAAATAGATCAACAACAGATCTGTGTGTTCTAACTCCTGCCCTCTTCCGTGTGCCCATCTCTCCTCTCACTGTGGAGTTGTCAGTCTGTTGCTATAATTGAAGTGTAAACGGCCATTCAGAGCGTCCTTGGCATCAACATCAAAACATCCTGGTCTAAAAATCCAGATTCATCCAGTAGTGTTGTAAAGTTTAGAGAGCAGAAAGCAGATCCCATCCATGTCTTGACCTAAAAATGAAGTGGTCCTTCATGGGGAAATGGACTGCCCTTGGCCCCCCTGCCATTTAACAGCACCCCCCATATAAGATGCTTATGTTTTAAAGAACGAGGCACAAAAGCTGCTCTGACTAAACCTGATAGAAGTCTAAGAGCTGTTCTGACTCATCCTGATAGAAGTCTAGGAGCTGCTCTGATTCAACATGATAGAAGTCTAAGAGCTGCTCTGACTCAACCTGATAGAAGTCTAAAAGCTGCTCTGACTCAATCTGGTAGAAGTCTAGGAGCTGCTATGACTCAACATGATAGAAGTCTAAGAGCTGCTCTGACTCAACCTGAAAGAAGTCTAAAAGCTGCTCTGACTCAATCTGGTAGAAGTCTAAGAGCTGTTCTGACTCATCCTGATAGAAGTCTAGGAGCTGCTCTGACTCAACCTGATAGAAGTCTAAGAGCTGCTTTGACTCAACATGATAGAAGTCTAAGAGCTGCTCTGATTCAACCTGATAGAAGTCTAGGAGCTGCTCTGACTCAACCTGATAGAAGTCTAAGAGCTGCTCTGACTCAACATGATAGAAGTCTAAGAGCTGCTCTGACTCAACCTGATAGAAGTCTAAAAGCTACTCTGACTCAATCTGGTAGAAGTCTAAAAGCTGCTCTGACTCAACCTGATAGAAGTCTAGGAGCTGTTCTGACTCAACCTGGTAGAAGTCTAAGACCTCAACCTGGTAGAAGTCTAAAGACCTGTAGAATAAACCCTCGTCCTCATAGCTGCCCATATCCCTTAAAGTTGATGATGTGGTTGTTACTGACAAGGAGCACATGGCTGAGCTCTTTAATCACCACTTCATTAAGTCAGGATTCCTATTTGACTCAGCCATGCCTCCTTACCCGTCCAACATGTCCTCATCTCCCACCCCTTCTGTGACGAGCCCCAATGCTCCTCCCTCTTTTTCCCCTGCTCCGCTACAAAGTTTCTCCCTGCAGGCAGTCACTGAGTCTCAGGTGGTAAAGGAGCTCCTTATAAACAGATGGTTTAGACCCTTTCTTCTTTAAGGTTGCTGCCACTATCTTCGCCAAGCCTATCTCTGACCTTTTAACCTGTCAGGATCAAGCTGATCCTAACTGTTATAGGCCCATTTCTATTTTGCCCTGTTTATCAAAAAGTATTGGAAAAACCTGTGAATAATCAACTGACTGGCTTTCTTGATGTCTATAGTATTCTCTCTTGTATGCAATATAGTTTCCTCTCATGTTAAGGCCCTCAATGATGTCACCATTGCCCTTGATTCTAAGCAATGTTATGCTGCTATTTTTATTGACTTGGACAGAGCTTTTGATACCGTAGACCAATCCAATCTTCTTATTAACAAACACGCCCCCATGAAGAAAATTAGAATTAAAAACTGGTTCAGCCCCTGGTTTGAGTATTGGTGTCTCTGAGGGATCTTTGGTCTGGTTTGCTACCTACCTCTCTCAGAGTGCAGTGTATAAAGTCAGAACATCTGCCGTCTCAGCCACTGCCTGTCACCAAGGGATTACCCCAAGGATTGATCCTAGGCCCCATGCTCTTCTCAATTTACAACATAGCTCAGGCAGTAGGAAGCTCTCTCATCCATTTATATGCAGTCTTATACTCAGCTGGCCCCTCCCCAGATTTTGTGTTAAACGCTCTACAACAAAGCTTTCTTAGTGTCCAACAAGCTTTCTTATTGTCCAACAAGCTTTCGCTGCCCTTAACCTTGTTCTGAACACCTCCAAAACAAAGGTCAAGTGGTTTGGTAAGAAGAATGGCCCTCTCCCCACCGGTGTGATTAATACCCCTGAGGGTTTAGATCTTGAGGTAGTCACCTCATACAACTACTTGGGAGTATGGCTAGATGGTACACTGTCATTCTCTCAGCACATATCAAAGCTGCAGACTTTGCTGTTTTGGGTTTTAGGCTGGATTTCTGTACAGCACTTTGTGACATCGGCTGATGTAAGAAGGGCTTTATAAATCAATTTGATTGATTTAATGATTGATTGATTGTCTGTGCCCAATAATGTTTGTACCATGTTTTGTGCTGCTACAATGTTGTGCTGCTGCCATGTTGTGTTGCCTCCATGCTGTGTTGTCATGTGTTGCTGCTATGTTGTTGTCTTTAGGTCTCTATGTAGTGTGGTGGTGTCTCTCTTGTCGTGATGTGTTTTGTCCTATATTATAATTATTTTTTTTTAAATTCATCCTAGCCCCCATCCCCACAAAAGGCCTTTTGCCTTCTGGTAGGCCGTCATTTTGAATAAGAATTTGTTCTGAACTGACTTGCCTAGTTAATTAAATGTTAAATGAAAAAATATAATAAAAAGAACGATCAAAGTTCATTCGCGTTTCCTCTATGATGTCTCTGTCTCTGCTCTGATAGAAAATGAGCAACTGCCATCTCCCCAGCATGGCACCTCATCATGTATTTCCTTATAGAATCATAGCTTTGGGGAGGGTTCTGCAGGAGCTGCAGGGCCTCTCCTGCTCTATTACACTACACCAATGCCATGATATGCTTGTAATGATGTTTTTATATTAAGTCAATTTTTTTTCTCCTGTGTTCCGATACCTCAGAGCTTTAGGGTTAGGGTCCCCAGGTCACCCCCCTCTCACGCTCCCCTCCCGAATTACAAATGAAGCACTGTGTATATGACTGAGTAAAATGTAGCCTGTAGGCTGGGTTGAGAATAGTGATGAAGGTTTGTGAGGAGAGAAGTAATACTAGAACGCACTGTTCTGTAGAACCACAAAGCTACATCTTGTACTGTTGCAAGCAGCACTGAGAATGTTCCAGATGGTAATGAGAGAGAGAAATTCCTGCTGGGTGGTATGCAGGGTGGTATGCAGGGTGGTATGCAGGGTGGTATGCTGATGGTGACCAGCAGCACTGAGAATGTTCCAGATGGTAATGAGAGAGAGAATTCCTGCTGGGTTTTCAATCAATAAAAACACATTACAAATGTCAGAGGCTTTAAAGCTCCCCTTTAATTAAACACCATAAGGAAACAATTCCACTTTACTATTTAATTGTCCTTATTATTCTCCACGGCTATTCATCCTGAACAATGGCAGTGTGTCTACTGCACCACAGGGGTCTAATGGAGAGCAGTGGCTGGATCACAGCTCTAAAACAGTGCATCCCAAATGACACCCTATTCTCTACATAGTGCACAACCTTTGATCTACGGTAGTGACGCAGACATAGAACCTCTCTGTTGGCCCGGCTGGGACCTCTGGGGTCTGAGACCTCTACAGGTCTGTCTGTCTGTCTGTCTGTCTGTCTGTCTGTCTGTCTGTCTGTCTGTCTGTCTGTCTGTCTGTCTGTCTGTGACCTTGGCACAGAACCACAGGCTCTTAGGTGGCTGTCCATCCATTCGTGCTGTGACATCATAGATGATCCCTTGTCCTCATTCTTGATTCCCCAGGGACTCAGGGAGGACTTAAGTGATATTTATAAAGACACCTAGGCTCTAGGTAAACACACAGGACACCGGATCAGGGACTAAATACTGCAGATAGGAGGGACCAGGGTTAAGTTACTGTAGTTAGGAGGGACTAGGGTTAAATTACTGTAGTTAGGAGGGACCAGGGTTAAGTTACTGTAGATATGAGGGACCAGGGTTAAGTTACTGTAGATAGGAGGGACCAGGGTTAAGTTACTGTAGATAAGAGGGACCAGGGTTAAGTTACTGTAGTTAGTAGGGACCAGGGTTAAGTTACTGTAGATAGGAGGGACCAGGGTTAAGTTACTGTAGATAGGAGGGACCAGGGTTATGTTACTGTAGTTAGGAGGGACCAGGGTTAAGTTACTGTAGTTAGGAGGGACCAGGGTTAAGTTACTGTAGATAGGAGGGACCAGGGTTAAGTTATCATAGATAGGAGGGGCCAGGGTGTAACGGTTTTCTAGTGGTGATGAAGGAGAGTCGGACCAAACTGCAGCGTGTCGATTGCGATCCATATTTATTAAACAAAACGTAAACACGACTAAACACTAAACACGACTAAACACTAAACACTACAAAACAATAAACGTAATGAAAACCGAAAACAGCCTATCTAGTGCAAACTAACAGAGAGTACAAGTAAGACACTAAGGACAATCACCCACGACAAACTCAAAGAATATGGCTGCCTAAATATGGTTCCCAATCAGAGACAACGATAAGCACCTGCCTCTGATTGAGAACCACTCCAGACAGCCATAGACTTTGCTAGACAACCCACTAAGCTACAATCCCAATACCACCACCAAAACCCCAAGATAAACACACCACAATTACAAAAACCCCATGCCACACCCTGGCCTGACCAAATACATAAAGATAAACACAAAATACTTTGACCAGGGCGTGACAGAACCCCCCCCCCTAAGGTGCGGACTCCCGAACGCACCTCAAAACAATAGGGAGGGTCCGGGTGGGCGTCTGTCCATGGTGGCGGCTCCGGCGCGGGACGTGGACCCCACTCATTTAATGTCTTAGTCCCCTCTCCCTTCGTCCCTGGATAGTCCACCCTCGCCGCTGACCATGGCCTAGTAGTCCTCACCCAGAACCCCACTGGACTGAGGAGCAGATCGGGACTGAAGGACAGCTCGGGACTGAGGCAGCTCGGGACTGAGGGGAAGCTCGGGAGTGAGAGAAAGCTCAGGAGTGAGAGAAAGCTCAGGAGTGAGAGAAAGCTCAGGAGTGAGAGGAAGCTCAGGAGTGAGAGGAAGCTCAGGAGTGAGAGGAAGCTCAGGAGTGAGAGGAAGCTCAGGCAGGTAGATAGATCTACCAGCTCCTGGCTGGCTGGTGGTTTCAGCAGATCCTGGCTGACTGGCAGATCCTGGCTGACTGGCAGATCCTGGCTGACTGGCAGATCTGGAAGATCCTGGCTGACTGGCAGATCTGGAAGAGTCTGGTTGACTGGCAGATCTGGACGAGTCTGGTTGACTGGCAGATCTGGAAGAGTCTGGTTGACTGGCAGATCTGGAAGAGTCTGGTTGACTGGCAGATCTGGAAGAGTCTGGCTGACTGGCGGATCCTGGCCGACTGGCAGATCCTGGCCGACTGGCAGATCCTGGCCGACTGGCACTACTGGCAGATCCTGGCCGACTGGCACTTCTGGCGGATCCTGGCTGACTGGCACTTCTGGCGGATCCTGGAAGACTGGTGGATCCTGGCTGACTGGTGGATCCTGGCAGACTGGCGAATCCTGGCTGACTGGCGGATCTAACTGATCCTGACAGACTGGCGACGCTGGGCAGACTGGCGGCGCTGGGCAGACTGGCGGCGCAAGGGCAGACTGGCGGCGCTGGGCAGACTGGCGGCGCTGGGCAGACTGGCGACGCTGGGCAGACTGGCGACGCTGGGCAGACTGGCGACGCTGGGCAGACTGGCGGTGCTGGGCAGACTGGCGATGCTGGGCAGACTGGTGACGCTGGGCAGACTGGCGGCACTGGCGGCGCTGGGCAGACTGGCGGCTCCTTGCAGACTGGCAGCTCCTTGCAGACTGACAGCTCCTTGCAGACTGGCAGCTCTGGCTGCTCCATGCAGACTGACAGCTCTGTCTGCTTCATGCAGACTGGCAGCTCTGGCTGCTCCATGCAGACTGGCTGCTCTGGCTGCTCCATGCAGACTGACAGCTCTGGCTGCTCCATGCAGACTGACAGCTTCATGCAGACTGGCGGCTCTGGCTGCTCCATGCAGACTGACAGCTCCATGCAGACTGGCAGCTCTGGCTGCTCCATGCAGACTGACAGCTCTGGCTGCTCCATGCAGACTGACAGCTCTGGCTGCTCCTTGCAGACTGGCAGCTCCATGCAGACTGGCAGCTCTGGCTGCTCCATGCAGACTGACAGCTCAGGCTGCTCCATGCAGACTGACAGCTCTGGCTGCTCCATGCAGACTGACAGCTCTGGCTGCTCCATGCAGACTGACAGCTCTGGCTGCTCCATGCAGACTGACAGCTCTGGCTGCTCCATGCAGACTGACAGCTCTGGCTGCTCCATGCAGACTGACAGCTCTGGCTGCTCCATGCGGACTGACAGCTCTGGCTGCTCCATGCAGGCTGGCAGCTCTGGCTTCTCCATGCAGGCTGGCAGCTCTGGCTGCGCTGAACAGGCGGGAGACTCCGGCAGCGTAGGAGAGGAGAAAGGCTCTGGCTGCGCTAAACAGGCGGGAGGCTCCGGCAGCGCTGTAGAGGAGGAAGGCTCTGGCTGCGCTAAACAGGCGGGAGACTCCAGCAGCGCAGGAGAGGAGAAAAGCGCTGGCTGCGCTGAACAGGCGAGGCACACTGAAGGCCTGGTGCATGGTGCTGGAACTGGTGGTACTGGATCGAGGACACGCACAGGAAGCCTGGTGCGGGGAGCTGCTACCGGAGGACTGGAGTGTGGAGGTGGCACAGGATGGGCTAGACCGTGAAGGCGTACTGGAGATCTTGAGAGCAGTGTTGGCACAGGATGTGCAAGGCTAGGGATGTGCACAGGAGGCCTGGTGCGTGAGGCTGGCACCAACTTCACCAGCCGACTAACACGCACCTCAGGACGAGTATGGAGCGCTAACCCAGGTGCCATCAAATCCCCAACACGTTCCGTCGGGCGAATTCCATGCAAAAAGCACCAACACAGCAACTCCCTCATTTCTCTCTCCTCCAATTTCCCCATTAACTCCTTCACAGTCTCTGGTTCTGGTCTCCTCCTTGGCTCCTCACGATAAACAGGGAGAGTTGGCTCAGGTCTGACTCCTGACTCTGCCACACTCTCCCTGAGCCCCCCAAGAAATTTTGGGGCTTCCATCCGCTACGCCGTGCTGCCTCCTCATATCTGCGCCTCTCAGCTTTCGCCGCCTCCAGTTCTTCCTTGGGGCGGCGATATTCTCCAGGCTGAGCCCAGGGTCCTTTACCGTCCAGTTCTTCCTCCCATGTCCATTTCTCCAGGTGGTGCAGCCTCTCCCACTGCAGCTGCTGCTGCTCCTGCTGCTGCTGCCTCTGTTGCCTCTCCTGTGGTTCCTGCCTGTTAACACGCTGCTTGGTCCGTTGGTGGTGGGTGATTCTGTAACGGTTTTCTAGTGGTGATGAAGGAGAGTCGGACCAAACTGCAGCGTGTCGATTGCGATCCATATTTATTAAACAAAACGTAAACACGACTAAACACTAAACACGACTAAACACTAAACACTACAAAACAATAAACGTAATGAAAACCGAAAACAGCCTATCTAGTGCAAACTAACAGAGAGTACAAGTAAGACACTAAGGACAATCACCCACGACAAACTCAAAGAATATGGCTGCCTAAATATGGTTCCCAATCAGAGACAACGATAAGCACCTGCCTCTGATTGAGAACCACTCCAGACAGCCATAGACTTAGCTAGACAACCCACTAAGCTACAATCCCAATACCACCACCAAAACCCCAAGACAAACACACCACAATTACAAAAACCCCATGCCACACCCTGGCCTGAACAAATCCATAAAGATAAACACAAAATACTTTGACCAGGGCGTGACACAGGGTTAAGTTAATCTCTGTTCCTTTTCATTTCTAAAGACAAAGGAATTGTCCGGTTGGAATATTATTGAAGATTTAGGATAAAAACAACCTAAAGATTGATTCTATACATCATTTGACATGTTTCTACGAACTGTAATGGAACTGTCGTCTGAACTAAGTGCCTGCGCCTTGTGAATTTGGATTTGTGAACTGAACGTGCGGTATTTGGACATAAATGATGGACTTTATCGAACAAATCAAACATCTATTGTGGAACTGGGATCCTGGAAGTGCATCCCGATGAAGATCATCAAAGGTAAGTGAATATGTATAATGCTATTTCTGACTTCTGTTGACTCCACAACATGGCGGGTGTCTGTATGGCTTCGTTTTGGTGCCTGAGCGCTGTACTCAGATTATTGAATGGTGTGCTTTTTCTGTAACGCTTTTTTGAAATCTGACACAGCGTTTGCATTAAGGAGAAGTATACCTTTAATTCCATGCATAACACTTGTATTTTCATCAACATTTATGATGAGTATTTCTGTAAATTGATGTGGCTCTCTGCAAAATCACCGGATGTTTTGGAAGCAAAACATTGCTGAACATAACACGCCAATGTAAACTGAGATTTTTGGATATAAATATGAACTTTATCGAACAAAACATACATGTATTGTGTAACATGAAGACCTATGAGTGTCATCTGATGAAGATCATCAAAGTTTAGTGATTAACTTATCTCTATTTCTGCTTTTTGTGACTCCTCTCTTTGGCTGGAAGAATGGCTGTGATTTTCTGTGACTTGGCGCTGACCTAACATAATCGTATGGTATGCTTTCATCGTAAAGCCTTTTTGAAATCGGACACTGTGGTGGGATTAACAACAAGGTTATCTTTAAAATGGTGTATAATACCATTTTGGCGCCCTGCACTTTCACTGGCTGTTGTCAAATCGATCCCGTTAATGGGATTTTAGCCATAAGAAGTGTTAAGGGACCTATATAGTCACCTCTCATGGCAGACCTTGTGGATCTGCTGCCATATGTTTGGGTTTTCTGTTTAACAAAAATACTGAGTGGAGGGGAGCCAGGCCATTTAGGATCTTGAATACAAGACATGTGTCGGTGAATTGCACAAGATTTTCCCAAATCAGGAGCTCATACTTTCTGAGGATGTAACAGTGATGATGGCTATTGGGCCTCCTATCAAGCACTTTGACAGCCTGTTTGGAGACAGACTGAATGGGTTTTAATGTTGTACAGCAAGCTTGGGCCCAACTAGTCAAGCAGTATGTTAAGTGGGGGAGTACCATAGATTTCAAGTACAGTTTTGCAACCTCTGTAGTCAAACAATTTCGTATAAATCTGAAAATTTGCTAGGTTGAATTTGGTTATTTGAATTACCTTTTTCACCTGCTTTTTAAGGTTGGAGTTGGTTTAAAGTTGGTTGGAGGTTGGAATCAAGTATGATGCCAAGGTACTTAAAATCAGATACCACCTGGAGGTTCTCCTCTGACACATAGACATCTGGCTCAGTAGCATTAGATACCACCTGGAGCTTCTCCTCTGACACATAGACATCTGGCTCAGTAGCATCTGTTGTCACCTTTGTGAAGGAGATGCAGACAGTTTTTTTCACATTGAGATGCAAACATGAGTCATTGAGACACTTTTTAACCTGAACCAATACAGTAGTGAGTTCATGTGCAGCTTGTTGTTTGCTCTTTGCATGCACATATATCACTGTATCATCTGCATACATTTGAACTTCAGACCCAGTACAGACAGAAGGCAGATCATTAATGTACAGGCTGAACAGGAGAGGCCCCAGTATTGACCCTTGGGCCATGCCCACATCATAGCTAAGAGTGGGCAACAGCTCATTGCTCACTCTGACACACTGTGTTCTGCCTCCAAGGTATGATTTCATCCATCTCAAGGCATCGGGGGAAAGTTGAACTTGGACAATTTTGTGATGAGAACCTCATGGTTAACTTCTTGGTGACAGGGAGGCAGTATTGAGTAGCTTGGATGAATAAGGTGCCCAGAGTAAACTGCCCGCTACTCTGTCTCAGATGCTAATATATGCATATTATTAGTGGTATTGAATAGAACACACTCTGAAGTTCCTAAAACTGTTTGAATGATGTCTGTGAGTATAACAGAACTCATGTGAGTATAACAGAACTCACTCTAGAAAACCTGAGACAAATTCAACCAGGAAGTGGGAAATCTGAGGTTTGTAGTTTCATTTAAGTGATTGCCTATCCAATATGCTGTGTCTATGGGGCCAGATTGCACTTCCCAAGGCTTGCAGCAGATGTCAACAGTCTTTAGAAAGTTGTTTGAGGCTTCTATTGTGGAAGGTGGTCGAATAAGAGCTGTTTCAACAAGTGGACTAGGCTGTGGCCAATCAGTTGTTCAGTATGCGGTCACGCGGGTGCGCCGTTCCTTCTTTTTCCTCTGTAATGAATACGCTATGGTCCGGTTGGAATATTATTGAAGATTTATTATAAAAAAGACCCTAAAGATTGATTGTAAACATCATTTGACATGTTTCTATAAACTGTAATGGAACTCTTTTGTCTTTTTGTCTGGATTTTGCGCTCAACATTGTGCCTTTGGAATAGTGAACTAAACGCGCGAACAAAGCGGAGGTATTTGGACATAAATATGGACGTGATCGAACAAAACTACCATTTCTTGTGGAAGTGGGAGTCCTGGGAGTGCATTCCAATGAAGATCAGCAAAGGTAAGTGAAGATTTATTATGCTATTTATGACTTTTGTTGACTCCACAACTTGGCGGGTAACTGTATTGCTTGCTTTTGTGGCTGAACGCTGTTTTCAGATTATTGAATATTGTGCTTTTGCCGTAAAGCTTTTTTGAAATCTGACACAGCGGTTGAGGTTGCGGTTAAGAACAAGTTTATCTTTATTTCTATGTAAAACATGTATATTTCATCAAAGTTTATGATGAGTATTTCTGTTATTTGATGTGGCTCTCTGCAATTTCTCCAGATGTTTTGGAGGCATTTCTGAACATGGCGCCAATGTAAACTGAGGTTTTTGGATATAAATATGAACTTGATCGAACAAAACATACATGTATTGTGTAACATTGAGTCCTGGGAGTGTCATCTGATGAAGATCGTCAAAGGTTAGTGATTCATTTTTATCTATATTTCTGCTTTTGTGACACCTCTCTTTGGTTGGAAAATGGCTGAAAGCTTTCTGTGACTAGTTGCTGACCTAACATAATGATACAGTATGTTCTGCTTTCGCCTAAAAAAAAATGAAATCGGACACTGCGGTTGGATTAATGAGAAGTATCTTTAAAATGGTGTGTAATACTTGTATGGTTGAGGAATTTTAATTATGAGATTTCTGTTGTTTTGAATTTGGCGCCCTGCAATTTCATTGGCTTTTGGCTAGGTGGGACGCCAGCGTCCCGAACGATCCCAGAGAGGTTAACTGTAACAAAAGCCTTCCTTAGGCCCAGAAACACAGCCTCAACAATGACCCCTTTGTCCATCTTGGACTTCACATTTTCCAGAAGAAAGCAGTTGGCCGTTTCTGTGGAGTGATTCGCTCTGAAGCCAAACTGCATGGAGTGTAATGTGAAGGGGCTGTTGTTGAGGTGGGCAATCAGTTGTTCTGCTACACACTTTTCAACAACCTTCGACACCACAGGTAGTATACTAATTTATTTTATTTCCCCTTTATTTAACCATCCGGCCAGTTAAAAACAAGTTCTCATTTACAACTGCGACCTGGCCAAGATAAAGCAAAGCAGTGTGACACAAACAACAACACAGAGTTACACATGGAATAAACAAACGTACAGTCAATAACACAATAGAAAAATCTATACACAGTGTGTGCAAATGAAGTAAGATGAAGTAAGATTAGTAAGGTAAGGTAATAAATAGGCCGTAGTGGCGAAGTAATTACAATATAGCAAATAAACACTGGAGTGATAGATGTGCAGAAGATGCATGTGCAAGTAGAGATCCTGGGGTGCAAAGGAGCAAAAAATATACATATATAAATCAAATAAATAACAATATGGGGATGAGGTAGTTGGATGGGCTATTTACAGATGGCTATGTACAGGTGCAATGATCTGTAAGCTGCTCTGATAGCTGATGCTTTAAGTTAGTGAGGGAGATATGAGTCTCCAGCTTCAGTGATTTTGCAATTCATTCCAGTCATTGGGCCTGTAGTTGCTCACGTCAGCAGGGTCACCGATTTAAAGATGGCCATTATTATGGCAGACTTCCATACCCTTGGAAACACCAAGGGTATGGACCAATAGATGTGTTGGTGGGGCCAATGAGTGACTCTTTGTAGCTAATCACCTTGTTCACCTTTGACTCAGAAACCTCGCTTATGATGAAGACAGGTTGAGTGTCATTCACTAGCACTGAGCCCAAGAAACCAGTGGAGGGGTTCTGTGTCAGTACCCTGCCAGAGTAAATATATTAGGAATTGAAGGCTATTGCTATTTCGACTGCATCCTGTGTTAGATTGTCATTCACCATGATTTCTAGTCTTTTTGCAGTGTTACTATGGTCTTTCCCTGTTAACTTTTTTAGATTCTCCCAGATCAATTTAGAATTTCCCTTTGCTTCACCAATTATGTCAATAAAAAAGTTTGCCTTGGCCTGTCAGATTTCTTTCATCAACTTTCTCAACATGTCATGTCTATTGTCTATCTCATAACATGTCATGTCTATCTCATCTCCAATCCAAAGTTAAATCTAGAATTGGCTTCCTATTTCGCAACAAAGCATGATGCCAAACATGCTGCCAAACATACCCTTGTAAAACTGACCATCCTACCAATCCTCGACTTCGGCGATGTCATTTACAAAATAGCCTCCAATACCCTACTCAACAAATTGGATGCAGTCTATCACAGTGCCATCCGTTTTGTCACCAAAGCCCCATATACTACCCACCATTGCGACCTGTACCCTCTCGTTGGCTGGCCTCGCTTCATACTTGTCGCCAAACCCACTGGCTCCATGTCATCTACAAGACCCTGCTTGGTAAAGTCCCCCTTATCTCAGCTCACTTGTCACCATAGCATCACCCACCTGTAGCACGCACTCCAGCAGGTATATCTCTCTAGTCACCCCCAAAACCAATTCTTTCTTTGGCCGCCTCTCCTTCCAGTTCTCTGCTGCCAATGACTGGAACGAACTACTAAAATCTCTGAAACTGGAAACACTTATCTCCCTTATTAGCTTTAAGCACCAGCTGTCAGAGCAGCTCACAGATTACTGCACCTGTACATAGCCCATCTATAATTTAGCCCAAACAACTACCTCTTTCCCTACTGTATTTATTTATTTATTTTGCTCCTTTGCACCCCATTATTTGTATTTCTACTTTGCACATTCTTCCACTGCAGATCTACCATTCCAGCGTTTTACTTGCTATATTGTATTTACTTCACCACCATGGCCTTTTTTTTGCCTTTACCACCCTTATCTCACCTCATTTGCTCACATCGTATATAGACTTATGTTTCTACTGTATTATTTACTCTATGTTTGTTTTACTCCATGTGTAACTCTGTGTCGTTGTATGTGTCGAACTGTTTTGCTTTATCTTGGCCAGGTCGCAATTGTAAATGAGAACTTGTTCTCAACTTGCCTACCAGGTTAAATAAAGATGAAATAAAATAAAAATAAATAAATAAAAAAAAATATTGTGTTATCATCATATGTCTATGATTTCCTATAGATTTCCTATGGAGGATTGACAGCATCATTTAAAACAACTGATATTCCCATTCAAGTCAACATTCTCTGATGTGTGGACCTCTAATCATCTTTATGGTACCATTTGAAAGTCAAAACTTAAATGTTATTCCCTTTTTAGTACATTTATCAGCCAAAACATGAGACCCACCCTGTATTCAAGAGCATGTTGTGTCTCAACTGATGTCGGCCTTAACACAAACACCTCAGATGATGTAAAATTGTAACGGTTCTCTTCTTCCTCTGAAGAAGAGGTGTAGCAGGGATCAGACCAAGATGCAGCGTAGTTATAATTAATGGTTCTTTTAATAACGAATCTATACATGAAATAGACTACAAAACAAGAAACATGAAAACCCGAAACAGTCCCGTGTGGTACAAACACTGACACAGGAGACAACCACCCACAAAACCCAAAACAAAACAGGCTACCTAAATATGGTTCCCAATCAGAGGCAATGACTAACACCTGCCTCTGATTGAGAACCATATCAGGCCAAACATAGCAAAAGACAAACCAGACACACAACATAGAATGCCCACCCAGCTCACGTCCTGACCAACACTAAAACAAGGAAAACACACAAGAACTATGGTCAGAACGTGACAGTACCCCCAAGGTGCGGACTCCGACCACACAACCTAAACCTATAGGGGAGGGTCTGGGTGGGCATCTGTCCGCGGTGGCGGCTCTGGCGCTGGACGTGGACCCCACTCCATAATTGTCTTAGTCCACCTCCTTAGCGTCCCTTGAGTGGCGACCCTCGCCGCTGACCTTGGCCTAGGAACCCTAACAACGGGCCCCACTGGACTGAGGGGCAGCTCCAGACTGAGGGGCAGCTCGGGACTGAGGTAGCTCAGGACTGAGGGGAAGCTCGGGACTGAGGGGAAGCTCGGGACTGAGGGGAAGCTCGGGACTGAGGGGAAGCTCGGGACTGAGGGGAAGCTCAGGACTGAGGGGTGCTCAGGACTGAGAGGAAGCTCAGGACTGAGAGGAAGCTCAGGCAGGTTGATGGATCTGGCAGATCCTGGCTGACTGGCAGTTCTGGCAGAACCTGGCTGACTGGCGGATCCTGGCTGAATGGCGGATCGTGGCAGACTGGCGGATCCTGGCTGACTGATGGCTCTGGCAGATCCTGGCTGACTGGCAGTTCTGGCAGATCCTGGCTGACTGGCAGTTCTGGCAGATCCTGGCTGACTGGCAGTTCTGGCAGATCCTGGCTGACTGGCGGATCCTGGCTGACTGGCGGCACTGGCGGCTCCTTGCAGACTGGCAGCACTGGCGGCTCCTTGCAGACTGGCGGCACTGGCGGCGCTGGGCAGAATGGCGGCACTGGCGGTGCTGGGCAGACGGGTGGCTCAGGCGGCGCTGGGCAGACAGGCGACTCTGATGGCGCTGGGCAGACGGGTAGCTCAGGCGGCACTGGGCAGACTGGCGACTCTGATGGCGCTGGGCAGACGGGAAGCTCCGGCAACGCCTCTGGCGCCTCTCTGGCGCCTCTGGAATGAGGGCTCTGGCGCCTCTGGACTGAGGGGCGGGAGCTCTGGCAGCGCCGGGCAGGCGGGAGACTCCGGCTGCGCTGGAGAGGAGGAAGGCTCTAGCAGCGCTGGACAGATGAGACGCACTATAAGCCTGATGCGTGGTGCCGGCACTGGTGGTACTGGGCCGAGGACACGCACCTCAGGGCGAGTGCGGGGAGGAGAAACAGGGAGTACTGGGCTCTGGACACGCATAGGAAGCCTGGTGCGGGGGGCTGCCACCGGAGGGCTGGTGCGTGTAGGTGGCACTGGATAGACCGGACCGTGCAGGTGCACTGGAGCTCTTGAGCATCGAGCCTGCCCAACCTTACCTGGCTCGATGCCCACTCTAGCCCGGCCGATAAGAGGAGCTGGTATGTACCGCACCGGGCTATGCACCCGCACTGGAGACACTGTGCGCTCCACAGCATAACACGGTGCTTGCCCGGTCTCTCTCGCTCTCCGGTAAGCACAGAAAGTTGGCGCAGGTCTCCTACCTGGCTTCGCCATACTCCACCCCCCTAAGACATTTTTGGGGCTGACTCTCGGGCTTACTACCGCGCCGCCGTGCTCGCATCGCCACCCTCATTCTCATGTAACCTTCCTTGCACTGCTCCATCGAATCCCAGGCGGGCTCCGGCACTCTCCCTGGGTCGACCGACCACCTGTCTATCTCTTCCCAAGTTGTGTAGTCCAGATTCTGCTCCCATGTCCCGAAATCCTGACATCGCTGCCTCTCCTGCTCCTCGTAATGCCGCCTCTCTGTTTTCGCTGCCTCCAGCTCTGCTTTGGGGTGGCGATATTCCCAGCCCTCTCCGTTCAATATCTGTTCCCAAGTCCATGAGTCTTTTGATGCTGGCTGCTTGTCACCACGCCGCTTGGTCCTGTTGTGGTGGGTGGTTCTGTAACGGTTCTCTTCTTCCTCTTCCTCTGAAGAAGAGGTGTAGCAGGGATTAGACCAAGACGCAGCGTAGTTATAATTCATGGTTATTTTAATAACGAAACTATACATGAAATAGACTACAAAACAAGAAACATGAAAACCCGAAACAGTCCCGTGTGGTACAAACACTGACACAGGAGACAGAATCACCCACCAACCAAGGACCAAGCGGCGTGGTAAAGGACAGCGACAACAGCAGCGGCAGCAGCAACAACAGCGGCCAGCATCACAGGACTCCTGGACATGGGAGGAGATATTGAATGGAGAGGGACCCTGGGCACAGGCTGGGGAATATTGCCGCCCCAAAGGCAGCGAAAGCTGAGCGGCGGCGATATGAGGAGGCAGCACGGCAGCGACAGGTACGAGAGGCAGCCCCCCCCAAAAATGGGGGGGGAGGCACACGAGGTGTGGGGCTAAGCCAGGTAGCAGACCTGAGCTCACTCCTTGTGCTTATTATAAGCAGCGCGTTACTGGTCAGGCACCGTGTTATGCGGTTAAGCGCACGGTGTCGCCAGTACGTGCCTATAGCCCGGTGCACTATAGGGCAGCCCCCCGAGAGTGTCATGCGAGTGTGGGCATCCAGCCAGGGTGTATGATGCCTGCTCAGCGTGTCTGGTCGCCGGTACGCCGTTTCGGGCCAGGGTATCCTGCGCCGGCTCTGCGTGCTGTGTCTCCGGGGCGCTGGGAGGGTGCAGTGCGTCCTATGCCTGCGCTCCGCTCGTGCTCGGGCAAATATGGGAGTGGAGCCTAAGGGAGAGGTGCGTGTAGTAGGCACTAGATCTCCCGTGCTTACCCACAGCCCGGTTCAACCTGTGCCTGCACTCTGGAAGGTCCGGGCTAGAGTAGTGATCCAGCCTAGGGGAGTGGTTCCAAGACTGCGCACCAGAGCTCCAGTGCTCCCCCACAGCCCGGTCCTTCAGGTGCCTCCTCCTAACACCAGGCCTCCTGGAGGTCTCCCCAGCCTGGTGGGTCCTGTGGCAGCCCCACGCACCAGGCTGTTTCTCTGTCTCCTCCCTACAGGTGGTCCTGTCTGTCTGGCGCTGCCGGAGTCTCCCGCCTGTCCGGCACTGCCGGAGTCTCCCGCCTGTCTGGCGCTGCCGGAGTCTGAGGCGCCAGAGCCCCTCAGCCCAGAGGCGCCAGAGCTTTCGCCCTCTGTCCCGAGCTTCCGCCCCTCTGTCCCGAGCTAATAATTTTGCACGCCCAATTTTTCAGTTTTTGATTTGTTAAAAAGTTTGAAATATCCAATAAATGTCGTTCCACTTCATGATTGTGTCCCACTTGTTGTTGATTCTTCACAAAAAATACAGTTTTATATCTTTATGTTTGAAGCCTGAAATGTGGCAAAAGGTCGCAAAGTTCAAGGGGGCCGAATACTTTCGCAAGGCACTGTATTTAGTATGGTCAGGGCGTGAGTTGGGGTGGGCAGTCTATGTTTGTTTTTCTATGATTTGGGGATTTGTATGTTTTTCGGCTTAGTATGGTTCTCAATCAGAGGCAGGTGTCATTAGTTGTCTCTGATTGAGAATCATACTTAGGTAGCCTGGGTTGCACTGTTTGTTTGTGGGTGATTGTCTATGTTAGTTGCTTATATCAGCACAGGTCTCATTTATAGCTTCACGGTCGTTATTGGTTTATTGTTTTGTGTTCAGTGTTCAGTACTTTCTTTAATTAAATATTCACCATGAACACATACCACGCCGCATTTTGGTCCTCTGATCCTTCTCGCCTCTCCTCTTCAGATGAAGTATTTTTTAAATTAGAAAGTCGTTTTTTAAGCTTTAAATTATATGAATATCAATCATTTATATTTTCCAATGATGAAGACATAGATGTTTCATGGTATGATGGGATATGGAAAATAGGTCAACTTTTGTCATTCAGGTCCACATGTCCCTTTCTGAGCACTTCCACAATGGACAAATATGTATGGAAGGTTTTGTTCGAATCAAAACGGGTGCTGTGAAAAAGGGATTGAGTTCAAATGGATTTACACAACATTCAGTTTTGGACGAGACTGACTTCATTACCAAAATGTTCCTATTTTACACTTTGTAGTCAATTCTGGTCAAACACTATAAACAGACAAAGCGTCAATACAGGACTAAGATTGAATCCAACCACACCGTCTCTGATGCTGGTCAGATGTGGCAGGGCTTGACAACTATCACGGATTACGAAGGGTAACCCAGCCGCGAGCTGCCCAGTGATGCTGTTCCAGATGACTGGTTGATCACGCTCTCTGTAGCCGATGTGAGTCTTTAAAAATGTTAACATTCACAATGCCGCAGTACCAGACGAACACGTACCCATAGCAGGCGCTGACCAGCTGGCAAGTGTCTTCAATTACATTTTCAACCTCTCCCTGACCCAGTCTGTTTCAAACAGACCAGCATAGTCCCTGTGCCCAAGAATGCCAACTACTGTAGATAGCAATAAAAATTGTATCATAGAGGCACAGAATACGTTAGAGGGAAAAAAAGTAATGGAGGAACTTATTCAAGAAAGATGAAGTGTAATATATATTTTTTAAATAAAGCGAACTGTAGGGAATATAGTGGAAAATGCACCAATATCTTTATTAATCTTCAAGATAGAGATGCGACCAAAAATAACTTACTGAAACTTGTTAGAAATGACAGAGTCAACCATGATTCACCAAAAAAAAAAAATTTGAGAGATAATGTAAATAATGTGAAATTAACAGCTGTACAGAAAGACTCATGTGTAGGCCAAATTACAGAGGAGGAACTTCTTCATGCAATTAAAGCCTTTAAGTCCGGGAAAAGCAGTTGAGGTATACCAAACCTTTTTGGAAATGTCAAAAGTTCCGTAACAGTCAGTAGAAACATGTCAAATGATGTATTGAATCAATATTTAGGATGTTTCTAACATAAATCTTCAATAATGTTCCAACCGGAGAATTCCATTGTCTTCAGAATGTGAACGCGCATGGTCAGAGCATGGTCAGCTTATGGCAGACCTTACTCATTCCCTTCTCCTTCGACCCCACTTCACAGTAGAAGCATCAGACAAGGTTCTAAAGACTGTTGCCATCTAGTGGAAGCCTTAGGAAGTGCAACATGACCAATATCCCACTGTATCTTCAATAGGAGCTGAGTTGAAAATCGACCAACCTCAGATTTCCCACTTCCTGGTTGGATTTTTCTTGGGTTTTTGCCTGCCATATGAGTTTTGTTATACTCACAGACATCATTTAAACAGTTTTAGCAACTTCAGAGTGTTCTCTATCCAAATATACTAATAATATGCATATTCTAGCTTTTATGGCTTTGTAGCAAGTGTGTGCAGCTCTCAGCTGGTTTTGGCATGGAGCAGCTCACAGAAGGATGACATTGGTAGCAGGTAGTGTAGGAAAGATGTTTAAACGTATGACATCTACCAGTAAATGCTAACTAAGGCAACAATGGGTATGTAAACCAGGTATTGAAAAAGTTTGGTCTGAAGTGTTGTTTAGTAGGCTATTTGTAATGTGCAATTGCCATCATAGGCTGTTCGCATCAGGGGTGTAGACATGAATGAGCCTGGGGAGACAGTCCCTGACAGGCCCAACCAATCAGATTGATGTGGTTTATACTGTTGACTTAGACCATCACATATTTATTTTTTTCTATATAAAAAAAGTGTGATTTTGAGAGTGAACATCTGGCCATTTGGGAACTTTTTGGCAAAATTAGAGTCTACCCACTTCTCCAGGCACCACTACACCACCAGACAGGGCTGATGGAAAGACAGCAGTCACACACAGCATGATCGTAAAGCACCACTACACCACCAGACAGGGCTGATGGAAGGACAGCAGTCACACACAGCATGATGGTAAAGCACCACTACACCACCAGACAGGGCTGATGGAAGGACAGCAGTCACACACAGCATGATGGTAAAGCACCACTACACCACCAGACAGGGCTGATGGAAGGACAGCAGTCACACACAGCATGATGGTAAAGCACCACTACACAACCAGACAGGGCTGATGGATGGACAGCAGTCACACACAGCACGATGGTAAAATACCACTACACCACCAGACAGGGCTGATGGAAGTTCAGCAGTCACACACAGCATGATGGTAAAGCACCACTTTACCACCAGACAGGGCTGATGGAAGGACAGCAGTCACACACAGCACGATGTTCAAGGATAAGCATAAGAATACAAAAACACAACCATTAATCATTTCCCAGTTGAAATGTACAGCTATTACTTCCCATTGCAAAAAACATTTCACATTTAAGTAATTTCACACAAAGTAACCAGTGACCTAAAGTTCATAGTGGAGCTGACAACGTTTGAACTACTTTGCAGATATGAAACAAACAGATTGTAATATCAGTCAAAAATATCAAATTCACAGTTTATGCTACAAAACCGACTTCAAACAGGATTTTAAAAATAGGTTATATTTGAGTCAACGTTCCATGGCGTACACTAAGGCATTGTTGGCAGAATAGATGGACGTAGTTCAATGCATGATTAATATAATTCACCAATACATTTCTTGATAATCCAAAGAATACTGCTATCAGGTGGTAAATCACAGCTGGCCTGGTACATCGTCTGCTGCCTCCATTCAGGATGCTCTGTTTCAGTTTCAATGACTCAATATTCTGGACCAAAACTGACTAATGGAACTAAGGCTAGGGATGTCAATACAATCAAACTAGCAAGGGCAATTTATACATTTTTATTTAACCTTTATTTAACCACGAAAAGCCCATTGAGACCCAGAGTGTCTTTTCAAGGGAGACCTGGCCAAGAAGGCAGCAACAATCAATACATTACATAATTAAAACATACAACAATACAATACAACATGATCCAGATTAAAACAAGCATTTACACTCCTCCGTAAACAGAGTCTCCCATCAATATTTTAAATTCATTCAGTGGCACTAACATATCTAGATGAAGCATGGATTGTAGACTATTCCATGAGTCTGGTGCACAAGAAGAGAAAGCAGTCTTGCCTAATACTGTAAATGTCCCGGAGACCTTAAGTAGCAACCACCTAGCAGACCGGGTATGGTAACTGTTGGTGGTGAAGGAGACCAGACTACAGAGGTAAAGAGGGAGTTTACCCAAAAGGGCTTTGTAGATGAACACATACAAATGTATTTTTCTGCGAATATAAAGTGAGGTCCGACCTACCATTTGGTACACGGTGCAATGGTGGGTGAGTGACTTGGCATTTGTAATAAAGCGCAAGGATGCATGATTAGCAGAGTCCAGTCTCTGTAAGATGGAGGAGGCTGGATGATAAACAGAGTCCAGTCTCTGTAAGACGGAGGAGGCTGCATGATAAACAGAGTCCAGTCTCTGTAAGACAGAGGAGGATGCATGATAAACAGAGTCCAGTCTCTGTAAGACAGAGGAGGATGCATGATTAGCAGAGTCCAGTCTCTGTAAGACAGAGGAGGCTGCATGATATACAACAAGTCACCATAGTCAACTACAGAGAAAAGTGGCCTGAACAAGCTTCTTTCTAGCCATAAGCGGGAAGCAACCTTATTACGAAAATAAAAACCCAATTTTAATTTAAGCTTCCTCACAAGATTATCCATAATAACTTTATGGGCCAACTTGTCATCCAACCACATACCTACAGTTGAAGTCAGAAGTTTACATACACCTTAGCCAAATACATTTAAACACAGTTTTTCACAACTCCTGACATTTAATCCTAGTAAAAATTCCCTGTCTTAGGTCAGATAGGATCACCACTTTATTTTAAGAATGTGAAATGTCAGAATAATAGTAGAGGGAATGATTTATTTCAGCTTTTATTTTGTTTCATCACATTCCCAGCGGGCCAGAAGATTTCATACACTCGATTAGTATTAGGTAGCATTGACTTAAAATGGTTTAACTTGGACACATTTTACTGTGGATATAGATATTTGTGTACCTGTTTCCTCCAGCATCTTCACAAGGTCCTTTGATGTTGTTCTGGGATTGATTTGCACTTCTCGCACCAAAGAACGTCCATCTCTAGGAGACAGAACGCGTCTCCTTCCTGAGCGGTATGGAGGCTGCATAGTCCCATGGTGTTTATACTTGCGTATTATTATTTGTACAGATGAACTTGGTACCTTCAGGCATTTGGAAATTGCTCCCAAGGAAGACTGAGTCTTGTGGAGGAAGACAAAATTGTGAGGTCTTGCCTGATTTCTTTTGATTTTCCCATGATGTCAATATCCGGTGAAATTGCAAAGCGCGAAATTCAAACTACAGAATTATAAATGTTTAACTTTCATAAAATCACAAGTGTAATACATCAAAATAAAGCTTAACTTCTTGTTAATCCAGCCACTATGTCAGATTTCAAAAAGGCTTTACGGCGAAAGCACACCATGCAATTATTTGAGGACAGCGCCCGCATACAAAAGCATGAAAAACATATTTCAACCAGGTAGGTGCGAAGTAAGAAATAGCGATATAATAAATGCCTTACCTTTGATGATCTTCTTCTGTTGGCACTCCAAAAGGTCCCAGATACATCACAAATGGTCCTTTTGTTCGATAATGTCCTTCTTTAAATCCATAAAAACTCAGTTTATCTGGCGCGATTCAGTCAATAATCCACCCAGTTTCCCTCCATCAAAATGGATACAAAATGAGTCCCAAACGTTACTAATAAACTTTTCCAAACAGGTCAAACAACATTTATAATCAAACCTTAGGTACCCTAATACATAAATAAACAATAAAATTTAAGACGGAGAATCGTTATTGTCTTTACCGCAGAAAAATACCAAAGAACGCGTTCACTTCCACGCGCTTGAAAACAATACAGCCAAAATGGGAGCCACCTAGAACAACTACAATTTCTGGCTCATTTTTCCAAAAAACAGCATGAAACTCTTTCTAAAGACTGTTGACATCTAGTGGAAGCCCTAGGAATTGCAGTCTGAGAGGATGTTGCCTTATAATAAAAGTGACAGCCATTGAAAACAGTGCTAGGCTGAAAATGTGTTTTTTTGGGATGGTTTGTCCTCAAGGTTTCACCTGCCATATCAGTTCTGTTATACTCAACAACAACAAAAAACTGTTTCAGAAACTTTAGAGTGTTTTCTATCCAAATCTACCAATTATATGCATATCCTAGCTTCTGGGCCTGAGTAACAGGCAGTTTACTTTGGGCACACTTTTCATCCGGACATGAAAATACTGCCCCCTACCCAAGAGAGGTTAACAAGGTTGACAAAATCAGGACAAGAGTTGCTTTCCAAAGAGATATCCTGGATTATAACATATTCTGTTTCTAGCTGAGGACATGCTGTAGGAGTACGTACAGCCAAAAGGATTTTCAGTGCATCGCACCGACAGGAATAAACATCTCTTCGGTAAGAAGAAGGGCGGGGGTGTATGTTTCATGATTAACGACTCATGGTGTAATTGTAACAACATACAATAACTCAAGTCCTTTTGTTCACCTGACCTAGAATTCCTCACAATCAAATGCCGACCGTATTATCTCCCAAGAGAAATGTCCTGGGGTTATTGTCACAACCGTGTATATCCCCCCGCAAGTGGATACCAAGACGGCCATCAAGGAACTTTACTGAACTTTATCCAAACTAGAAACCATATATCCAGAGGCTGCATTTATTGTAGCTGGGGATTTTAACAAAGCTAATTTTAGAACAAGGCTACCTAAATTCTATCAGCATATCGATTGTAGTACATGCTCGTCCATTGCTACTCAAACTTCCCGCGATGCCCTCCCCCACCCTCCTTTTGCAAATCTGACCATGATTCCATCTTGTTACTCCCTTCCTATAGGCAGAAACTAAAACAGGAAGCACCTGTGCTTAGGTCTATCCAACGCTGGTCTGACCAATCGGATTCCATGCTTCAAGATTGCTTCGATCACGTGGACTGGGATGTGTTCCGGGTAGCCTCAGACAACAACATTGACGTATACGCTGACTCGGTGAGCAAGTTTATAAGAAAGTGTATTGAGATGTTGTACCCACTGTGACTATTAAAACCTTCCCTAACCAGAAACTGTGGATTGATGGCAGCATTCGCGCAAAACTGAAAGTACGTACCACTGCATTTAATCATGGTAAGGCGACTGGAAACATGGCCGAATACAAACAGTGTAGTTATTCCCTCCGTAATGCAATCAAACAAGCAGTGTCAGTATAGAGACAAAGTGGAGTCGCAATTCAACGGCTCAAACACGTGAAGTATGTGGCAGGGTCTACAGACAATCACGGATTCCAATAAGAAAACCAGCCCTGTCGACGTCTTGCTCATAGACAAATTTAAACAACTTCTTTGCGGCTTTGAGGACAATACAGTGGCACCGACGCAGCCCGCTACCAAAGACTGTGGGCTCTCCTGTTAACCCTCGCAAGGCTGCCGGCCCAGACGGCTTCCCTAGCCGTGTCCTCAGAGCATGCGCAGACCAGCTGGTTGGTGTGTTTACGGACATATTCAATCAATCCCTATACCAGTCTGTTGTTCTCACATGCTTCAAGATGGCCACCACTGTTCCTGTTCCCAAGAAAGCTAAGGTAACTGAACTAAATTAATATCGCCCCGTAGCACTCACTTCTGTCATCATGAAGTGCTTTGAGAGACTAGTTAAGGATCATATCACCTCCACCCTACCTCACCCTAGACCCACTCCATTTTGCTTACCGTCCCAATAGGTCCACAGACGATGCAATCGCCATCACACTGCACACTGCCCTATCCCATCTGGACAAGAGGAATACCTATGTAAGAATGCTGTTCATTGACTACTGCTCAGCATTCAACACCATTGTACCCTCCAAACTCATCATTAAGCTTGAGACCCTGGGTCTCGACCCCGCCCTGTGCAACTGGGTCCTGGACTTCCTGATAGGCCGCCCCCAGGTGGTGAAGGTAGAAACATCTCCACTCCGCTGATCCTCAACACTGGGGCCCCACATGGGTGCATTCTCAGCCCCCTCCTCTACTCCTTGTTCACCCACGACTGCGTGGCCATGGATGCCTCTATCTTAACCATCAAGTTTGCAGACGACACTACAGTGGTAGGCTTGATTACCAACAACGTCAGGACAGCCTACAGGGAGAAGGTGAGGGCCCTTGGAGTGTGGTGTCAGGAAAATAACCTCTCACTCAACGTCAGCAAAACAAAAGAGATGATTGTGGACTTCAAGAAACAGCAAAGGGAGCACCCCCCTATCCACATCAACGGGACAGCAGTGGAGAAGGTGGAAAGTTTAAAGTTCCTTGTTGTACATATCACTGACAAACTGAAATGGTCCATGCACACAGATAGTGCCTCTTCAACCTTAAGGAGGCTGAAAAAATGTAGCTTGTCTCCGAAAACCCTCACTAACTTTTACAGGTGCACAATTGAGAGCATCCTGTCGGGCTTTATCACCGCCTGGTATGGCAACTGCACCGCCCTCAACCGCAGGGCTCTCCAGAGGGTGGTGCGGTCTGCCAAGCGCATCACCGGGGGCAAACTACCTACCCTCCAGCACACCTTACAACACCCAATGTCACAGGAAGTCAAAAAAGATCATCATGACAACAACCACCCGAGCCACTGCCTGTTCACCCCGCTTCCATCCAGAAGGCGAGGTCATTACAGATGCATCAAAGCTGTGACAGAGAGATTGAAAAACAGCTTCTTACAGTCACCATTAGCACAGAGAGGCGGCTGCCTACCTACAGACTTGATATCATTGGCCACTTTAATAAATTGAACACTAGTCACTTTAATAATGCCACTTTAAGAATGTTTACATATCTCACATTACTCATCTCATATGTATATGATGTATACTGTATCCTTCACTATCTATTCTTTACTATCTATTGCATCTGAGCCGCTCTGTCACTGCTCATCCATATATTTTATACTTATATATTCTCATCCCATTCCTTTACTAGATTGTGTGTATTAGGTTTTGTTGTGGAATTTGTTAGATATTACCTGTTAGATACTGCTGCACTGTTGATCTAGAAGCATAAGCATTTCGCTACACCTACAATAACATCTGCTAACCATGTGTATGTGACCAATAAGATTTGATTTGAGCAGCCTGCTATTCCCTTGTTACTCTCCAGGTCCACAGTGATTTGTGCTGAGCAGCCTGCTATTCCCCTCAGCTATTAGGATAGCTCCCCTTCTGCTCAATCCACAGGTTGCCTAAACCATACAACTGTCGAGATCACATTGGCTCTGCTCTGCTCTGCCTGAGACATCTCCAGTTCACCCCTGTGGTAGCATCTCTGCCTGCCTGACTGACTGTCTCTTCTAGCCGGGGCTCTTTAACAGAAAGAGAGAGAGACATACAAAGTGACAGGAAGCAGCAACGTCCTACAGGTACCCATTTATATCTCTGCAGGTATGAAACTCAGATGGACTGACTTCATTCTGTTAGAGAAAAGGAAAGAAAAACCCTCTATACCCTCTGCCGTACTGTAGGATACTGGCTCATCTCTCTGCTTGTTGCACAGTGGAGACAAAGTCCTGTAGCTTAGTACAACAGGAGCCAGGCTGTTCCACTAGTCAACATCAACAGGCTGCAGTCCTTCTTGTTTTTAACATACATTTCCTTTTTCCTTCATGCAGTTGAATCCAGTAGGAAAGCACTGCTGCAACTAGTCTGATTAATCAGGCTGCAATACTCAATTAATTGCTATATAAAGCATGAGACAAACATTGTGGAAATGTTGCTTAGAAGCCAGAATGTTTCATAAAATTACATAAAAAATTACTCTACCTGTTGTCTGTGCAATTTGTCCTTCAGCTGCTCAAAAATCGAGACAAAATATCCAAAGGAAAGTATTGTTTATCCAACTCATTAGAGAGCCTGAATGCCAAGTGTCACATCTGGAGGAAACCTGGCACCATCCCTACGGTGAAGCATGGTGGTGGCAGCATCATGCTGTGGGATGTTTTTCAGCAGCAGGAACTGGGAGACTAGTCAGGATCAAGGGGACTGAGTAATGTAAAGAAAGATCCTTGATGAAAACCTGCTCCAGTGCACTCGGGACCTGAGCCGAAGGTTCACCTTCCAACAAGACAACGTCCCTACGCACACAGCCAAGACAATGCAGGATTGACATGAGTGGGCAAACCAGAGCCCTGACTTGAACCCGATCGAACATCTCTGTAGAGACCTGAAAGTAGCGACGCTCTCCATCCAACCTGACAGCTTGAGAGGATCTGCAGAGAAGAACGGGAAAACTCCCCAAATACAGGTGTGCCTTGCTGGCTCGAACCAGAATAGAAAGAGGAGTGGGAGGCCCCAGTGCATAACTGAGCAAGAGGACAGGTACATTAGAGTGTCTAGTTTGAGAAACAGACGCCTCACAAGTCCTCAACTGGCAGCTTCATTAAATAGTATACGCAAACACCAGTCTCAATGTCAACAGTGAAGAAGCGACTCTGGGATGCTGGCCTTCGAGGCAGAGTTCCTCTGTCCAGTGTCTGTGTTCTTTTGCCCATCTTAATCTTTTATTTTTATTGGCCAGTCTGAGATATGGCTTTTCTTTGCAACTCTGCCTAGAAGGCCAGCATCCTGTCGTTCTGAGCAAGCCAGTTAACCCACTGTTCCACGGGGACGTGGATGTCGATTATGGCAGCCCCCCACACCTCTCTGATTCAGAGGGGTTAAATGCGGAAGACACATTTCTGTTGAATGCATTCAGTTGTACAACTGACTAGGAATCCCCCTTTATCTTTACTAGGGATGGGTACCGGTAATCAAATATTAGAACGGACGTTAGTATTTGATTAATCAGGGAAAACATTTTTTTTTACGGCTTTGTCTAAAATGTATAACAAAAATATATATGTGACATTTTAAATTATCTTTATTGAACTAGGCAAGTCAGTTAAGAACAAATTTGTATTTTCAATGACGGCCTAGGAACAGTGGGTTAACTGCCTGTTGAGGGGCAGAATGACAGATTGTACCTTATCAGCTCAGGGATTTGAACTTGCAACATTCCGGTTACTAGTCCAATGCTCTAACCACTAGGCTACATATCCCACCAAGATAGACTACTACATTTGACACTTAAATAAAACATATTCCCGGGAGCCTATATACCTGTAGCTTGTTATTGTCGTCAATCAAAACCGTGCTACAGTCAGAGGACAGCTAGTGAACTGGGAGATATTTAGTCAATGCAAAATGCAATTAAAATTCAAACCTAATTCAGTTGGCTAAATGATAGGAGCTACAATGATAAACCAACAGGTAGGCAGTTGTTTATTATGAATGGAGTTGTTGTAGACATTGGACAGGGAGCACAGCAAAATACTTTTACATGTACAAGTTAGTCATTTAGCAGACTCTCCTACCCAGAGAGACTTTCAGTAGTGAGTACATAGCTAGCTCTAGCTTCTTTACAATGATTTAATGCAGTCAAGAAAGGCCCTACCAGATGGTATGATATATATCTTATGGCAGCAAGAAGTTTGTCCAACTAGCATGAGTCGGTTTAGAAACATTCTGTCTCTTTCTCTCTGTCTCTCTCTCTGTCTCTCTCTCTCTCTCTCTGTCTCTCTCTGTCTCTCTCTGTCTCTCTCTCTCTGTCTCTCTCTCTCTCTCTCTCTCTCTCTGTCTCTCTGTCTGTCTCTCTCTCTCTCTCTCTCTCTCTCTGTCTCTCTGTCTCCTCTCTCTCTCTCTGTCTGTCTCTCTCTCTGTCTCTCTCTGTCTCTCTCTCTGTCTGTCTCTCTCTCTGTCTCTCTGTCTCTCTCTCTCTCTCTCTCCATGCCACACACACTGCCCCTTGCTCTCTCACTCCTCTGTCACAAGCAGAGCGCAGCTCACCATCTCTCTCTCACACACGAACAACTCTTGACTGGAGTTTCCACAAACTATTTTTTTCTTTAAAAGACATGTATTCCAACTATCTGGATATCTGAATAAATACCACGTTATTATTCGAATACCGAAATAATTTCAAAAGCCCTTCCCTAAACTGTACTCTACTGTACTGAACTGTACTCTACTGTACTGAACTGTACTCTGCTGTACTGAACTATACTCTACTTAACTCGGCTCTACTTTACTGTACTGAACTCTATTTTATTGTACGGAACTCTACTCTACTGTACTGAACTTTACTTTCCTGTAATGAACTGTACTTTACTGTACTGAACTATACTTTACTGTACGGAACTCTATTTTATTGTACGGAACTCTACTCTACTGTACTGAACTCTACTTTACTGTACTGTACTGAACTCTACTCTACTGTACTGAACTCTATTTTATTATACGGAACTCTACTCTACTGTACTGAACTGTACTCTACTGCACTGAACTCTACTTTACTGTGAAAACTGAACTATACTTTACTTCCCTAAACTGTACTCTACTGTACTGAACTCTAACTGTACTGAACTGTACTCTTCTGTACTGAACTGTACTCTACTGTAATGAACTATACTGAACTCTACTGTAATGAACTCTACTTTACTGTACTGAACTATACTCTACTGTACTGAACTGTACTCTACTGTAATGAACTATACTGTACTCTACTTTACTGTACTGAACTGTACTCTACTGTACTGAACTGTACTCTACTGTAATTAACTATACTGAACTCTACTGTACTGAACTATTTTATTGTACGGAACTCTACTCTACTACTGAACTCTACTTTCTGTATGAACTATACTGAACTCTACTGTAATGAACTATTTTACTGTAATAATCTACTTTACTTACTGAACTAACTCTACTGTACTGTACTCTACTGTAATGAACTATACTGAACTACTGTACTGAACTGTATCTTATGAACTGTACTCTATTTTACTATATGAACTACTGTACTGAACTACTCTACTTTGTACTGAACTCTCCTTTTACTGTAAACTTTACTACTCTACTGTACTGTACTGTCCTGAATCTACTTTTGTACTGTACTTTACTGCTGTATGGAACTATAGTCTACTGGAACTATACTCTACTGAACTATACTCTACTCTACTTTACTGTATGGAACTATACTCTACTGAATTATGCACTACTTTACTGTACTGTACTGTACTATACTCTACTGTACTACACTCTACTAAACTCTACTGTACTCTACTCTACTGAAATCTACTCTAATGTACTGTACAGAACTTTGATATCCAAACTCGTCTATGATTAGTTCAGATTAGATGCAGGATCAACCAAATGTGGTCTTGTTGGAGACATTTTTGTACCTATTTAGAATAAAGCCCCATGAAGAGAATGACATTCACATCCATAATGAAGCATAGTACAGATCAGGGACCCATGATACAATTCCGTTTCCGGGTGTAAATCCACATCACTTACTGTACTTCAATAAACAAAAGAGATGTGGTGTCATGTTATATCTGACACCCCATTGTTTCTGCAGACATCATTGAATCTTCATTCAGAGCAGATATTTAACAGTTTGGAAAATGTGGACACAAAAACAGAGGCCAATTTTACCTACATTTTGTTACCACACTTTACATTTGTAAACAATATTTTACTGTGGATTAGAGCAGTTGATGGACAAACCAGCAGATGGACAAAGTTTGAGCAGCTGATGTACAAACCGCACAGACAACCTGTAGAGAAAGATTTAATGTAATTTCATTCTACATTCTGGCTTGTATGGGACATTTTCACGATTTCTCACACGAATGTGTCAGGCTGTACATCCATTGTGTATTAAAGCTGGATTAATCAGTCAACTTTGCAACTAGAGCCCAGAAGGAAAGCACTGCTGAAACTAGAACCCAGTAGGAAAGCACTGCTGCAACTAGAACCCAGTAGGAGAGCACTACTGCTACTAGAACCCAGTAGTAAAGCACTGCTGCAACTAGAACCCAGTAGGAAAGCACTGCTGCAACTAGAACCCAGTAGGAAAGCACTGCAGCAACTAGAACCCAGTAGGATAGCACTACTACTACTAGAACCCAGTAGTAAAGCACTGCAGCAACTAGAACCCAGTAGGAAAGCACTGCAGCAACTAGAACCCAGTAGGATAGCACTACTACTACTAGAACCCAGTAGTAAAGCACTGCAGCAACTAGAACCCAGTAGGAAAGCACTGCTGCAACTAGAACTCAGTAGGAAGGCACTGCTGCAACTAGAACCCAGTAGGAAAGCACTGCTGCAACTAGAACCCAGTAGGAAAGCACTACTGCAACTAGAACTCAGTAGGAAAGCACTGCTGCAACTAGAACCCAGTAGGAAAGCACTGCTGCAACTAGAACCCAGTAGGAAAGCACTGCAGCAACTAGAACCTGGTAGGATAGCACTACTACTACTAGAACCCAGTAGTAAAGCACTGCAGCAACTAGAACCCAGTAGGAAAGCACTGCTGCAACTAGAACCCAGTAGGAAAGCACTGCTGCAACTAGAACCCAGTAGGAAAGCACTGCTGCAACTAGAACCCAGTAGGAAAGTACTACTGCAACTAGAACTCAGTAGGAAAGCACGGATGCAACTAGAACCCAGTAGGAAAGCACTGCAGCAACTAGAACCCAGTAGGATAGCACTACTACTACTAGAACCCAGTAGTAAAGCACTGCTGCAACTAGAACCCAGTAGGAAAGCACTGCTGCAACTAGAACCCAGTAGGAAAGCACTGCAGCAACTAGAACTCAGTAGGAAAGCACTACTACTATTAGAACCCAGTAGTAAAGCACTGCTGCAACTAGAACCCAGTAGGAAAGCACTGCAGCAACTAGAACTCAGTAGGATAGCACTACTACTACTAGAAGCCAGTAGTAAAGCACTGCTGCAACTAGAACCCAGTAGGAAAGCACTGCAGCAACTAGAACTCAGTAGGAAAGCACTGCTGCAACTAGAACCCAGTAGGAAAGCACTACTGCAACTAGAACCCAGTAGGAAAGCACTGCAGCAACTAGAACCCAGTAGGAAAGCACTGCTGCAACTAGAACCCAGTAGGAAAGCACTGCTGCAACTAGAACCCAGTAGGAAAGCACTGCAGCAACTAGAACCCAGTAGGAAAGCACTACTACTACTAGAACCCAGTAGTAAAGCACTGCAGCAACTAGAACCCAGTAGGAAAGCACTGCTGCAACTAGAACCCAGTGGGAAAGCACTGCTGCAACTAGAACCCAGTAGGAGAGCACTACTGCTACTAGAACCCAGTAGTAAAGCACTGCTGCAACTAGAACCCAGTAGGAAAGCACTGCTGCAACTAGAACCCAGTAGGAAAGCACTGCTGCAACTAGAACCCAGTAGGATAGCACTACTACTACTAGAACCCAGTAGGAAAGCACTGCTGCAACTAGAACCCAGTAGGAAAGCACTGCAGCAACTAGAACCGAGTAGGAAAGCAATACTGCAACTAGAACACAGTAGGAAAGCACTGCTGCAACTAGAACCCAGTAGGAAAGCACTGCTGCAACTAGAACCCAGTAGGAAAGCACTGCTGCAACTAGAACCCAGTAGGAAAGCACTGCTGCAAGTAGAACCCAGTAGGAATGTACTACTGCAACTAGAACTCAGTAGGAAAGCACGGATGCAACTAGAACCCAGTAGGAAAGCACTGCAGCAACTAGAACCCAGTAGGAAAGCACTACTACTACTAGAACCCAGTAGGAAAGCACTGCTGCAACTAGAACCCAGTAGGAAAGCACTGCAGCAACTAGAACCCAGTAGGAAAGCACTGCTGCAACTAGAACCCAGTAGGAAAGCACTGCTGCAACTAGAACCCAGTAGGAAAGCACTGCAGCAACTAGAACCCAGTAGGAAAGCACTGCTGCAACTAGAACCCAGTAGGAAAGCACTGCAGCAACTAGAACCCAGTAGGAAAGCACTGCTGCAACTAGAACCCAGTAGGAAAGCACTGCTGCAACTAGAACCCAGTAGGAAAGCACTGCTGCAACTAGAACCCAGTAGGAAAGCACTGCAGCAACTAGAACCCAGTAGGAAAGCACTGCAGCAACTAGAACCCAGTAGGAAAGCACTGCAGCAACTAGAACCCAGTAGGAAAGCACTGCTGCAACTAGAACCCAGTAGGAAAGCACTGCAGCAACTAGAACTCAGTAGGAAAGCACTACTACTAGAACCCAGTAGGAAAGCACTGCAGCAACTAGAACCAGTAGGAAAGCACTGCTGCAACTAGAACTCAGTAGGAAAGCACTGCTGCAACTAGAACCCAGTAGGAAAGCACTGCAGCAACTAGAACTAGAACTCAGTAGGAAAGCACTGCTGCAACTAGAACCCAGTAGGAAAGCACTACTGCAACTAGAACCCAGTAGGAAAGCACTGCAGCAACTAGAACCCAGTAGGAAAGCACTGCTGCAACTAGAACCCAGTAGGAAAGCACTGCTGCAACTAGAACCCAGTAGGAAAGCACTGCAGCAACTAGAACCCAGTAGGAAAGCACTACTACTACTAGAACCCAGTAGTAAAGCACTGCAGCAACTAGAACCCAGTAGGAAAGCACTGCTGCAACTAGAACCCAGTGGGAAAGCACTGCTGCAACTAGAACCCAGTAGGAGAGCACTACTGCTACTAGAACCCAGTAGTAAAGCACTGCTGCAACTAGAACCCAGTAGGAAAGCACTGCTGCAACTAGAACCCAGTAGGAAAGCACTGCAGCAACTAGAACCCAGTAGGATAGCACTACTACTACTAGAACCCAGTAGGAAAGCACTGCTGCAACTAGAACCCAGTAGGAAAGCACTGCAGCAACTAGAACCGAGTAGGAAAGCAATACTGCAACTAGAACACAGTAGGAAAGCACTGCTGGAACTAGAACCCAGTAGGAAAGCACTGCTGCAACTAGAACCCAGTAGGAAAGCACTACTGCAACTAGAACTCAGTAGGAAAGCACGGATGCAACTAGAACCCAGTAGGAAAGCACTGCAGCAACTAGAACCCAGTAGGATAGTACTACTACTAGTAGAACCCAGTAGTAAAGCACTGCAGCAACTAGAACCCAGTAGGAAAGCACTGCTGCAACTAGAACCCAGTAGGAAAGCACTGCTGCAACTAGAACCCAGTAGGAAAGCACTGCTGCAACTAGAACTCAGTAGGAAAGCACTACTACTATTAGAACCCAGTAGTAAAGCACTGCTGCAACTAGAACCCAGTAGGAAAGCACTGCAGCAACTAGAACTCAGTAGGATAGCACTACTACTACTAGAACCCAGTAGTAAAGCACTGCTGGAACTAGAACCCAGTAGGAAAGCACTGCAGCAACTAGAACTCAGTAGGAAAGCACTGCTGCAACTAGAACCCAGTAGGAAAGCACTGCTGCAACTAGAACCCAGTAGGAGAGCACTACTGCTACTAGAACCCAGTAGTAAAGCACTGCTGCAACTAGAACCCAGTAGGAAAGCACTGCTGCAACTAGAACCCAGTAGGAAAGCACTGCTGCTATTAGAACCCAGTAGGAAAGCATGGATGCTACTAGAACCCAGTAGGAAAGCACTGCTGCAACTAGAACCCAGTAGGAAAGCACTGCTGCAACTAGAACCCAGTAGGAAAGCACTGCTGCTATTAGAACCCTGTAGGAAAGCACTGCTGCAACTAGAACCCAGTAGGAAAGCACGGATGCTACTAGAACCCAGTAGGAAAGCACTGCTGCAACTAGAACCCAGTAGGAAAGCACTGCTGCTATTAGAACCCAGTAGGAAAGCATGGATGCTACTAGAACCCAGTAGGAAAGCACTGCTGCAACTAGAACCCAGTAGGATAGTACTACTACTACTAGAACCCAGTAGTAAAGCACTGCAGCAACTAGAACCCAGTAGGAAAGCACTGCTGCAACTAGAACCCAGTAGGAAAGCACTGCTGCAACTAGAACCCAGTAGGAAAGCACTGCTGCAACTAGAACTCAGTAGGAAAGCACTACTACTATTAGAACCCAGTAGTAAAGCACTGCTGCAACTAGAACCCAGTAGGAAAGCACTGCAGCAACTAGAACTCAGTAGGATAGCACTACTACTACTAGAACCCAGTAGTAAAGCACTGCTGCAACTAGAACCCAGTAGGAAAGCACTGCAGCAACTAGAACTCAGTAGGAAAGCACTGCTGCAACTAGAACCCAGTAGGATAGTACTACTACTACTAGAACCCAGTAGTAAAGCACTGCAGCAACTAGAACCCAGTAGGAAAGCACTGCTGCAACTAGAACCCAGTAGGAAAGCACTGCTGCAACTAGAACCCAGTAGGAAAGCACTGCTGCAACTAGAACTCAGTAGGAAAGCACTACTACTATTAGAACCCAGTAGTAAAGCACTGCTGCAACTAGAACCCAGTAGGAAAGCACTGCTGGAACTAGAACCCAGTAGGAAAGCACTGCTGCAACTAGAACCCAGTAGGAAAGCACTACTGCAACTAGAACTCAGTAGGAAAGCACGGATGCAACTAGAACCCAGTAGGAAAGCACTGCAGCAACTAGAACCCAGTAGGATAGTACTACTACTAGTAGAACCCAGTAGTAAAGCACTGCAGCAACTAGAACCCAGTAGGAAAGCACTGCTGCAACTAGAACCCAGTAGGAAAGCACTGCTGCAACTAGAACCCAGTAGGAAAGCACTGCTGCAACTAGAACTCAGTAGGAAAGCACTACTACTATTAGAACCCAGTAGTAAAGCACTGCTGCAACTAGAACCCAGTAGGAAAGCACTGCAGCAACTAGAACTCAGTAGGATAGCACTACTACTACTAGAACCCAGTAGTAAAGCACTGCTGGAACTAGAACCCAGTAGGAAAGCACTGCAGCAACTAGAACTCAGTAGGAAAGCACTGCTGCAACTAGAACCCAGTAGGAAAGCACTGCTGCAACTAGAACCCAGTAGGAGAGCACTACTGCTACTAGAACCCAGTAGTAAAGCACTGCTGCAACTAGAACCCAGTAGGAAAGCACTGCTGCAACTAGAACCCAGTAGGAAAGCACTGCTGCTATTAGAACCCAGTAGGAAAGCATGGATGCTACTAGAACCCAGTAGGAAAGCACTGCTGCAACTAGAACCCAGTAGGAAAGCACTGCTGCAACTAGAACCCAGTAGGAAAGCACTGCTGCTATTAGAACCCTGTAGGAAAGCACTGCTGCAACTAGAACCCAGTAGGAAAGCACGGATGCTACTAGAACCCAGTAGGAAAGCACTGCTGCAACTAGAACCCAGTAGGAAAGCACTGCTGCTATTAGAACCCAGTAGGAAAGCATGGATGCTACTAGAACCCAGTAGGAAAGCACTGCTGCAACTAGAACCCAGTAGGATAGTACTACTACTACTAGAACCCAGTAGTAAAGCACTGCAGCAACTAGAACCCAGTAGGAAAGCACTGCTGCAACTAGAACCCAGTAGGAAAGCACTGCTGCAACTAGAACCCAGTAGGAAAGCACTGCTGCAACTAGAACTCAGTAGGAAAGCACTACTACTATTAGAACCCAGTAGTAAAGCACTGCTGCAACTAGAACCCAGTAGGAAAGCACTGCAGCAACTAGAACTCAGTAGGATAGCACTACTACAACTAGAACCCAGTAGGAAAGCACTGCAGCAACTAGAACTCAGTAGGAAAGCACTGCTGCAACTAGAACCCAGTAGGATAGTACTACTACTACTAGAACCCAATAGTAAAGCACTGCAGCAACTAGAACCCAGTAGGAAAGCACTGCTGCAACTAGAACCCAGTAGGAAAGCACTGCTGCAACTAGAACCCAGTAGGAAAGCACTGCTGCAACTAGAACTCAGTAGGAAAGCACTACTACTATTAGAACCCAGTAGTAAAGCACTGCTGCAACTAGAACCCAGTAGGAAAGCACTGCAGCAACTAGAACTCAGTAGGATAGCACTACTACTACTAGAACCCAGTAGTAAAGCACTGCTGCAACTAGAACCCAGTAGGAAAGCACTGCAGCAACTAGAACTCAGTAGGATAGCACTACTACTACTAGAACCCAGTAGTAAAGCACTGCTGCAACTAGAACCCAGTAGGAAAGCACTGCAGCAACTAGAACTCAGTAGGAAAGCACTGCTGCAACTAGAACCCAGTAGGAAAGCACTGCTGCAACTAGAACCCAGTAGGAGAGCACTACTGCTACTAGAACCCAGTAGTAAAGCACTGCTGCAACTAGAACCCAGTAGGAAAGCACTGCTGCAACTAGAACCCAGTAGGAAAGCACTGCTGCTATTAGAACCCAGTAGGAAAGCACGGATGCTACTAGAACCCAGTAGGAAAGCACTGCTGCAACTAGAACCCAGTAGGAAAGCACGGATGCTACTAGAACCCAGTAGGAAAGCACTACTGCTACTAGAACCCAGTAGGAAAGCACTGCTGCAACTAGAACCCAGTAGGAAAGCACTGCTGCTATTAGAACCCTGTAGGAAAGCACTGCTGCAACTAGAACCCAGTAGGAAAGCACGGATGCTACTAGAACCCAGTAGGAAAGCACTGCTGCAACTAGAACCCAGTAGGAAAGCACTGCTGCTATTAGAACCCAGTAGGAAAGCATGGATGCTACTAGAACCCAGTAGGAAAGCACTGCTGCAACTAGAACCCAGTAGGAAAGCACTGCTGCTATTAGAACCCTGTAGGAAAGCACTGCTGCAACTAGAACCCAGTAGGAAAGCACGGATGCTACTAGAACCCAGTAGGAAAGCACTGCTGCAACTAGAACCCAGTAGGAAAGCACTGCTGCTATTAGAACCCAGTAGGAAAGCATGGATGCTACTAGAACTCAGTAAAAAAGCACTGCTGCAACTAGCTCTGGAAAACTTCCATTCCTACAGTTCTCAGCCATTCTGCCTTCTCCCTTCAGTTTTCGGCCATTAGATTCGCCCAAGACTGGCTCACGTGAGCTACAGAAAGTAGTCATACCCTTGACTTTTTCCACATGTTTTTTGTGTTACAGCCTGAATTCAAAATGGATTAAATACATTTACACAAAATACCCCATGAAGACATGTTTTTAGAAAAATGTCTAATGTATTGAAAATGAAATACAGGAATGTCTCATTTACATACACTACCAGTCAAGAGTTTGGACAAACTTCTCATTCAAAGGGGGTTTCTTCATTGTAGAATAAAGTGAATACATCAAAACTATTAAATAACGCATATGGAATCATGTTGTAACCAAAAAAGTGTTAAACCAATAAAAATATATTTTTTATTTGAGATTCTTCAAATTAGCCACCTTTGCCTTGATTACAGCTTTGCACACTCTCCGCATTCTCTCAACCAGCTTCATGAGGTAGTCCCCTGGAACGAATTTCAATTAACAGGTGTGCCTTTGTAAAAGTTAATTTATGGAGTTTCTTTCCTTCTTAATACATTTGAGCCAATCAGTTTTGTTGTGACAAGGTAGGGGAGGTACACAGAAAATTGCCCTATTTGGTAAAAGACCAAGTTCACATCAAATTAGCAAATAGAAACAACAGTCCATCATTACTTTAAGACATGAAGGTCAGTCAATCATTTTCAAGTACGAACATTTCAAGTACTTTTTCTTCAAGTGCAGTCGTAAAAACAATCAAGTGTTATGATGAAACTGGCTCTCATGAGGACCGCCACAGCAAAGGAAGACCCAGAGTAACTCTGTTGCAGAGGATAAGTTCATTAGAGTTACCAGGCTCAGAAATTGCAGCCCAGATAAATGCTTCACAGAGTTCAAGTAACAGACACATCTCAACATCAACTGTTCAGAGGAAACTGTGTAAATCAGGCCTTCATGTTGAAATTGCTGCAAAGAAACAACTACTAAAGGACACCAATAAGAACAAGAGACTTGCCTTGGCCAAGAAACACGGGCAATGGACATTAGACCGGTGGAAATCTGTCCTTTGGTCTGATGAGTCCAAATTTGAGATATTTGGTTCCAACCGTGTCCTTGTGAGACGAGAGTAGGTGAACGGATGATCTCTGCATGTGTGGTTCCCACGTGAGGCATGGAGGAGGATGTGTGATGGTGTTGGGGCGCTTTGCTGGTGACACCGTCAGTGATTTATTTAGAATTCAAAGCACACTTAACCAGCATGACTACCACGGCATTCAGCAGCGACTCGCCATCCCATCTGGTTTGCACTTAGTGGGACTATCATTTGATTTTCAACAGGATAATGACCCAACACACCTCCAGGCTGTGTAAGGGCTATTTGACCAAGAATGCCCAAATCCCCATCATCAGCGTGAAGAAAATATGGAAGAAAGGGGAGAGGAGAGTGCCTTGTAAGAATTTGCCGACGAGTAGGTAAACCAACACTTTCCTCCGTATTATTGGCCAACGTGCAATCATTGGAAAACAAGCTGGACGATCTATGATAGACTATCCTACCAAAGGGACATTAAAAAACTGCAATATCTTATGTTTCTCCAAGATGTGGCTGAACGATGACATGGATAATATGGAGCTGGCTGGTTTTTCCATGCATTGGCAGGAAAGAGCAGCTACGTCTGGTAAGATGAGGGGCGGAGGTGTGTGTCTTTTTGTCAATAACTGCTGGTGCAAGATGTCTAATATTAAAGAAGTCTCGAGGTAGAATACCTCATGATAAAGTGTAGACCACACTATCTACCAAGAGAGTTCTAATCTATATTTTTCGTAGCTGTCTATTTACCACCACAAACCGATGCTGGCACTAAGACAGCACTCAACCAGCTGTATAAGGCCATAAGCAAACAAGGAAATGTTCATTCAGAAGCGGAGCTCCTATTGGCCGGGGACTTTAATGCAGGCAAACTAAAATCCGTTTTACCTCAGCATGTCACATGTGCAACATGTGCAACAAGAGTGAAAAAAACTCTAGACCACCTTTACTTGACACACAGAGATGCATAAAAAGCTCTCTCCCGCCCTCCATTTGGCAAATCTGACCATAATTCTATCCTCCTGATTCCTTCTTACAAGCAAAAACTAAAGCAGGAAGTACCAGTGGCTCGCTCAATACGGAAGAGGTCAGGTGACGCGGATGTTACACTACAGGACTGTTTTGCTAGCAAAAACTGGAATATATTCATCCAATGGCATTGACGTGTCAGTCATCGGCTTCATCAATAAGTGCATCGACAACGTCGTCCCCACAGTGACCGTGCGTACATTTCCCAACAAGAAGCCATGGATTACAGGCAATATCCGTACTGAGCTAAA
This sequence comes from Oncorhynchus tshawytscha, assembly GCF_018296145.1. Classification (NCBI taxonomy): domain Eukaryota; kingdom Metazoa; phylum Chordata; class Actinopteri; order Salmoniformes; family Salmonidae; genus Oncorhynchus; species Oncorhynchus tshawytscha. The sequence continues at coordinate 41,047,698 of NC_056459.1, forward strand.
GACTAGAGCTGCCGCTTTCAAGGAGCGGGAAACTAATCCGGACGTTCATAAGAAATTCCACTCTGCCCTCAGTCGAACCATCAAACAGGCAAGGCATCAATAAAGGAATAAGATCTTATCCTACTACGCCGGGTCTGACACTCGTCAGATGTGTCAGGGCTTGAAAAATATTACAGACTATAAAGGGAAATCCAGCCACAAGCTGCCCGGTAACGCTAGCCTACCAGACGAGCTAAATGCCTTTTATGCTCGCTTCGAGGCAAGCAACACTGAAGCATGCATGAGAACATTAGTGTGATCACGTTCTCTGTAGCCAATATGAGCAAGACATTTAAACAGGTCAACATTCAGAAAGCAACGGGCCAGTTGGATTACCAGGCATGTCAGAGGAAGGCCCGAAAAATTTGTCAAAGATTCCAGTCACCCAAGTCATAGACTGTTCTCTTTGCTATCGCACGGCAAGCAGTACCGAAGTGCCAAGTCTAGGACCAAAAGCTCCTTAACAGCTTCTACCCCCAAGCCATAAGACTGCTGAACAATTGATCAAATGGCCATCTGGACTATTTACATAGACTCCCCCCCATTCGTTTTTTACAGTGCTGATACTTGCTGTTTATTATCTATGCATAGCCACCTCACAAATTACCTTGACTAACTTGTACTGCCACATATTGACTCGGTACCCCTGTATATAGCCTCGTTATTGTTATGTAATTTTCTTGTGCTAATTTATTTATATATATATATATATATATATTTTTTTTTTTTTAACTTTTTTAAAAAACTTTAGTTAATTTAGTAAATATTTTCTTAGCTCTATTTCTTGATCTGCATTGTTAGTTAAGGGCTTGTAAGCATTTAACAGTAAGGTCTACACCTGTTGTATTCGGCGCAAGTGACAAATACATCAGATAACCTGGCCTCCACAATCACCCGACCTCAGCCCAGTTGAGATGGTTTGGGTTAAGTTGGACTGCAGAGGGAAGGAAAAACAGCCAACAAGTGCTCAGCATATGTGGGAACTCCTTCAAGACTGTTGGAAAAGCATTCCAGGTGAAGATGTAGGAGAGAATGCAAAGAGTGTGCAAAGCTATCATCAAGGCAAAGGGTGGCTGGCTACATTGAGGAATCTCAAATATTAATTATATTTTGATTTGTTTAACACTGTTTTGTTACTACATGATTCCATGTGTGTTATTTAATAATTTTGATGTCTTCACTATTATTCTGCAATGTAGAAAATAGTAAAAATAAAGAAAAACCCTTGAATGAGGAGGTGTGTCCAAACTTTTGACTGGTACTGTAAGTAGTCACACCCTGAGTCAATACATGCTAGAATCCCTTTGGCAGCAATTACAGCTGTGAGTCTTTCTGGGTAAGTCTCTAAGAGTGATTACAGCTGTGAGTCTTTCTGGGTAAGTCTCTAAGAGTGATTACAGCTATGAGTCTTTCTGGTTAAGTGTCTAAGAGTGATTACAGCTGTGAGTCTTTCTGGGTAAGTCTAAGAGTGATTACAGCTGTGAGTCTTTCTGCAAGTCTAAGAGTGATTACAGCTGTGAGTCTTTCTGTAAGTCTCTAAGAGCTGTGAGTGTTTCTGGGTAAGTCTCTAAGTGTGATTACAGCTATGAGTCTTTCTGTGTAAGTCTCTAAGAGTGATTACAGCTGTGAGTGTTTCTGGGTAAGTCTCTAAGAGCTGTGAGTGTTTCTGGGTAAGTCTCTAAGAGCTGTGAGTGTTTCTGGGTAAGTCTCTAAGTGTGATTACAGCTATGAGTCTTTCTGCGTAAGTCTCTACGAGTGATTACAGCTGTGAGTATTTCTGGGTAAGTCTAAGAATGATTACAGCTGTGAGTCTTTCTGGGTAAGTCTCTAAGAGTGATTACAGCTGTGAGTGTTTCTGGGTAAGTCTCTAAGAGCTGTGAGTGTTTCTGGGTAAGTCTCTAAGTGTGATTACAGCTATGAGTCTTTCTGCGTAAGTCTCTACGAGTGATTACAGCTGTGAGTCTTTCTGGGTAAGTCTAAGAGTGATTACAGCTGTGAGTGTTTCTGGGTAAGTCTCTAAGAGTGATTACAGCTGTGAGTCTTTCTGGATAAGTCTCTAAGAACTTTGCACACGTGGATTTTACAATATTTCCATGTTATTTTTTAAACAATTCTTCACTCTCTGTTAGGTTGATTGTTGATCATTACTAGACAGCCATTTTCAAGTGTTGCTATAGATTTTCAAGCCGATTTAAGTCAAAACTGTAACTAGGCCATTCAGGAACATTCAATGTCGCCTTGGTTAGCAACTCCAGTGTATATTTTAGATTATTGCCCTACTGAAAGGTGAATATCTCCCAGTGTCTGGTGGAAAGCAGACTGAACCAGGTTTTGTAGGATTTTGCCTGTGCTTAGCTCTATTCCGTTTCTTTTTATCCCAAAACAACTCCCTAATCCTTGCCGATGACACCCATAACATGATGCAGCCACCACCATGCTTGAAAATATGAAGCGTCGGTCTCCTTGATGTGTTGAGTTGGATTTGCCCCAAACATAATGCTTTGTATTCAGGACAAAAAAAATGAATTGCAAACCAGATGCATGTTTTGGAATTTTTGTATTCTGTACAGGCTTCCTTCTTTTCACTCTGTCATTTAGGTTAGTATTGGGCTCCCGAGTTGCGCAGAGGTCTAAGGCACTGCATCTCAGTGCTAGAGGCGTCACTACAGACACCCTTGTTTGAATCCAGCCTGTATCACAACCGGCCGTGATTAGGAGTTCCATAGGGCGGAGCACACTGGCCCAGCGTCCAGGTTTGGCCGGTTTAGGCCATCATTAAATAAGAATTTGTTCTTAAATGACTTGCCTACGTAAATAAAGGTTCAATAAAAAATGTAAAATTGTGGAGTTAACTATCATTTTGTTGATCTATCCTCAGTTTTCTCCTGTCACAGCTATTAATCTCTGTAAGTGTTTTAAAGTCACTATTGGCCTCATGGTGAAATCGCTAAGGGATTTTCCTCCTCTCCATCAACGGAGTCAGAAAGGACGCCTGTATCTTTGTAGTGACTGAGCCTAATGAATAACTTCACCATGCTCAAAGGGATATTTATTGTCTGCATTTTTTGGACCCATCTACCAATAGGTGCCCTTCTTTGCAAGGCATTGGAAAAACCTCCCTGATCTTTGTGGTTCAATCTGTATTTGAAATTCACTGCTCGACTGAGGGACCTTACAGATAATTTTATGTGTGCGGTACAAAGATGAGTTAGTCATTCAAAAATCATATTAAAAACTATTAACACACATAGATTGAGTCCATGCAACTTGTTTAATTTTGCCATAACAAAGGGGTTGAATACTTATTGACTCAAAGACATTTCAGCTTTACATTTTTTATTAATTTGACATTTCAAAAATATTATTCCACTTTTTACATTTTGGGGTATTGTTTTGTAGGCCAGTGACACAAAATCTCAATTGAATCCATTTTAAATTCAGGCTGTAGTACAACAAAATGAGGAAAAAAGTCAAGTGGTGTGAATACTTTCTGTCGTCAATGTAACTAATTAGCACAGGTGGTCCTCTTGTCTTCCATCTTTTCCCATCAACCAGCGCTGTAACATGGAGGTATGGCCATGTGGGAACAAGGTGTGTATCAATTTAACCTTTTGTTTTTTATTAGTAGTATTTTTTGCTGATATGAAAGATAAGGTTCCTATGCTTCCAACACCGTACAGCAATGGGTGTTAATGTTCAGACTGAGCGTCGGGGATCTTAATTAACAAACCTCCCTACAGAAGAAGCCAACGTCCAATGACTCTTCTGTGTAATGTAATGAATTGAGAGTCATAATGTAATGAACTGAGAGTCATAATGCAATGAACCAAGTCATAATGTAATGAACTGAGAGTCATAATGCAATGAACTGAGAGTCCTAATGTAATGAACTGAGAGTCATAATGTAATGAACTGAGAGTCATAATGTAATGAACTGAGAGTCATAATGTAATGAATTGAGAGTCATAATGTAATGAACTGAGAGTCCTAATGTAATGAACTGAGAGTCATAATGTAATGAACTGAGAGTCATAATGCAATGAACCAAGTCATAATGCAATGAACCAAGTCATAATGTAATGAACTGAGAGTCATAATGTAATGAATTGAGAGTCACAATGCAATGAACCAAGTCATAATGTAATGAACTGAGTCATAATGTAATGAACTGAGAGTCATACTGTAATGAACTGAGTGTCATAATGTAATGAACTGAGAGTCATAATGTAATGAACTGAGAGTCCTAATGTAACAAATTGAGAGTCATAATGTAATGAACTGAGAGTCATACTGTAATGAATTGAGAGTCATAATGTAATGAACTGAGAGTCATACTGTAATGAACTGAGAGTCATAATGTAATGAACTGAGAGTCATAATGTAATGAACTGAGAGTCATAATGTAATGAACTGAGAGTCATAATGTAATGAATTGAGAGTCATAGTGTAATGAATTGAGAGTCATAATGTAATGAACTGAGAGTCATACTGTAATGAACTGAGAGTCCTAATGTAATGTACTCTGGACGGCTCTGACTTAGAATACGTGGACAACAACAAATACCTGTGTGTCTGGTTAGACTGTAAACTCTCCTTCCAGACTCACATTAAGCATCTCCAATCCAAAATGAAATCTAGAATCGGCTTACTATATCGCAACAAAGCATCCTTCACTCATGCTGCCAAACATACCCCGTAAAACTGACCATCCTACCGATCCTCGACCCGGTGATGTCATCTATAAAATAGCCTCCAACACTCTACTCAACAAACTGGATGCAGTCTATCACAGTGCCATCCGTTTTGTCACCAAAGCCCCATACACTACCCACCATTGCGACCTGTACGCTCTCGTTGGCTGGCCCTCGCTTCATACTCGTCGCCAAACCCACTGGCTACAGGTTATCTACAAGTCTCTGCTAGGTAAAGCCCCGCCTTATCTCAACTCACTGGTCACCATAGCAGCACCCACTCGTAGCACGCGCTCCAGCAGGTATATCTCACTGGTCACCCCCAAAGCCAATTCCTCCATTGGTCGTCTTTCCTTCCAGTTCTCTGCTGCCCATGACTGGAACGAATTGCAAAAATTTCTGAAGCTGGAGACTCACATCTCCCTCACTAGCTTTACGCACCAGCTGTCAGAGCATTTACAGATCACTGCACCTGTACTTAGCCTATCTGTAAACAGCCCATCTATCTACCTACCTCATCCCCATACTGGTATTTATTTATTTATTTTGCTCCTTTGCACCCCAGTATCTCTACCTGCACATTCATCCTCTGCCAATCTACCATTCCAGTGTTTAATTGCTATATTGTAATTACTTCGCCACCATGGCCTATTTATTTCCTTAATTTACCTCATTTGCACTCACTGTATATAGACTTTTTGTTTTCTTTTGTTCGACTGTATTATTGACTGTATGCTTTGTTTATTCCATGTGTAACTCTGTGTTGTTGTATGTGTCGAATTGCTATGCTTTATCTTGGCCAGGTCGCAGTTGCAAATGAGAACTTGTTCTCAACTAGCCTACCTGGTTAAATAAAGGTGAAATAAATCAATCAAATGAACTGAGAGTCATGATCAAAGGGTATGCTGCAACTGTAACCCAGTAGAAAAGCACAGCTGCAACTAAAACCCAGTAGGAAAGCACCTGGCCGTAACTCAGAACACAGACAGACTCCCAACTCAGACAGACAGACAGACAGACAGACAGACAGACAGACAGACAGACAGACAGACAGACAGACAGACAGACAGACAGACAGACAGACAGACAGACAGACAGACAGACAGACAGACAGACAGACACATGGACACAGCAGATAAAGGAGACATAGACACAGGAAACAGCAGATAATAAATCAGCCCTTTACTTACGTTACTTGCAGTCCTGTTGAAGACTCTCTAGTAGTCCATGTATGGTATGCCCCAAATTGCGAGTTGCTGCAGCTTCAGGAACTTTGGTGGAGGACGGTTGGGGGTTAAAAGTTGAAGCAGCAACAGGTAGCAGGCAGGGAAAAGTGAGAAGGAGGGCTCAGTCAGGCAGCTTCAACTCACTGTCCAATAGATTCCTCATAGCCCTGAACATTCTGCTAAGCCCAGGGGCTGAACATTAGCCCCTCCCACTATGATGTCAAAGCCCCAGGTCACATGATACTCTACAGGCCAATGGAAACCTGCGTTTCCTTGGCAACTAGAACCCAGCACTTCAATGGGGTTTTCTGTCTGTCACTGGTGGTCAGGAAAAAAGACCAAGAAAATAAAACTTCACACAAGACTCAGTAAACAAATTATGAAAAACATAACAAACATTAAGCATTTTCTGTCTGAAATGTTTCCAATTGAACTCATTTACATGTTATCTTACCTTTAAAACTATACTACTGATTCTATTTTAGTAAAAAAATATAGCCTACAGATTATTTTTCAAAAATCAACTAATCAGGGAACAATTATTTTGTAAAAGTGTCCTGCTACAAAGTATCTTCAATGCATTGAGATGTTTTATTTCAATTGTTCCAATGTGCAACAGTAAGGCTATACTGAATCCTCATGGCAGATCGGCTGTCCTACAGCTGACAGCAGATGTCTGTTCACATTGGAGGACATGCTTTAGTTAAATAGATCAGTGGAAGTCAAAGTACACAGGATGATTAGCTGGGAGTCAGGTTGGATTGAGCGACTGTTTCTTAATGGACAGCTTTTGGAAACCAGGCCATTGTGCCCTGCTGAGTCATGTAAAGGCCTGCAGACATTGTAAGTGTGGTAGTGGGGTTATTCCTAATGTTAGGTTTTATTAATGTGTAATGAATCATAATGTGACATGTACAGCAGTGGTCTACACATTTACATTTTACATGTTAGTCATTTTTCCAACATTCGTAACAGTGTATTCAACTGAAGTAATTGAAACAACCACATATCAGGATCATTGCAAGTAAAAACGTATTAAAAATAGTCTGCAAGCCTTGTAAGAGTAAAACAACAGTTGAGGGTTAGGGTTAGGGTTAAATTTAGGGGTTAAGGTTTAGGGGTTAGGGGTAAGGGGTAGGGGTAAGGGTTAGGGTTAGGGCTTAGGGTTATGGGTTAGGGTTAGGGTTAGGGGTTAGGGTTAGGGTTAGGGTTGGGGTTCGGGGTTAGGGTTATGGATTAGGGTTAGGGTTAGGGTTAGGGTTATGGGTTAGGGGTTGGGGTTAGGGTTAGGGTTATGGGTTAGGGTTAGGGGTTAGGGTTAGGGTTATGGGTTAGGGGTTGGGGTTAGGGTTAGGGTTAGGGGTTAGGGGTTAGGGTTGGGGTTGGGTTACGGTTAGGGTTATGGATTAGGGTTAGGGTTAGGGGTTAGGGTTAGGGGTTAGGGTTAGGTTTAGGGTTAGGCATTAGGGTCAGGATTAGGGG